>NC_061515.1:9147500-9305000 GCF_022379125.1 Scophthalmus maximus
AAACAAAGGGGGTATAAAAGCTCACTCGTTCCCTGGCAAAGCAATTACACCCTGAGTGAGATGTGTACACGGTGTGTAATAATCTCTTTATGTGGGGGGATTAGGAGAAAGACGTCCCTTTGTCTTTGCCTCATCCTCCAGCCTGTTGCTGCAATTTAATTAAACATGTCCAACCACTGTGGACTGATGTGGAGGAATCCATCTTCAAATGACCTGAACAACTGCTGTGCTGGCAATCTGTCAAGGCTGATCTCTACAGAGAGGGGGGTGGGGGATGGGGGGGGGGAACTGTTCCATGTGTCTGAAATCTAGGAGGAGTTTTGTGAGATTTTTCTGTTGGAATCGATTCACCAGGTGCATTTTAATTGAGGCCTACAGACACTTTGGCAGAGCAAAGGTTACGTGTCTAACCTCGCTCTTTCTAAAAGCTCTTTCTACTTCAAAATCTTTCAAGGGGAAATAGTGGATAATTGGTTTGAGAGGGGAAAAAACTGATAACATCAAATAATGAATTGGTTTCTAACCTTGAAAATCTTTAATGGAAATCGTGAGTCAACAGCACGAGACCTCTTCTTTGCCACACAGCAGCTGGCAGACCTTGAAATGAGTTCAGTCTCCTCCAACCGTCGACAGCTCCCGTTGACTGTCAGGCCAAATCAATTTGAGAAGCTCACGGCTTTTTTTCTTCTTCTTCCCTCCAACCAGGTACACCAAGATGAAGACTGCCACCAACATCTACATCTTCAACCTGGCTCTGGCCGACGCTCTCGCCACCAGCACCCTCCCCTTCCAGAGCGCCAAGTACCTGATGGGCACGTGGCCCTTTGGGGAGCTGTTGTGCAAAGTGGTCATCGCCATCGACTACTACAACATGTTCACCAGCATCTTCACGCTCACCATGATGAGCGTGGACCGCTACATCGCCGTTTGTCATCCGGTGAGAGCACTGGACTTCCGCACACCCGCCAAAGCCAAGCTCATCAACGTCTGCATCTGGATGCTCTCCTCTGCCGTCGGAGTCCCTGTGATGATAATTGCTGTTACCAAGGTGACGGATAAAGGTGGGGGATTTTTATTGTTGCCAATTAACAATACCGTATAAAAACTTCACTTTTCCACACAGGCTTTTAGTCCCCTTCAGGGGCAGGCGTTGATTTGAGGGGAGTAAATACGCTGTAAAAGAGATTAAATTTGAGCAGGGTGATTAACTCGAATTAGCCTCTCCACATGGCTCTCTATTAAACTTCTACCTGTCTAAATCCTCAGGAACCACCGCCTGCGCACTCAGATTTCCCAAACCCGAGTGGTACTGGGACACAGTGATGAAAATCTGCGTGTTCATTTTCGCCTTCGTCGTACCCGTCCTGGTTATCACCATCTGCTACGGCCTGATGATCCTGCGACTCAAGAGCGTCCGTCTGCTCTCCGGCTCCAAGGAGAAAGACAGGAACCTGCGGCGGATCACCCGCATGGTCCTGGTGGTTGTGGCGGCCTTCATCGTCTGCTGGACTCCCATCCACATCTTCATCATCGTCAAGACCATGGTGGACATTGACCACAGGGACCTCCTCGTGATGGCCAGCTGGCACCTGTGCATCGCACTGGGCTACACCAACAGCAGCCTCAACCCCGTGCTGTACGCCTTCCTGGATGAGAACTTCAAGAGGTGCTTCAGGGACTTCTGCCTGCCCCAGCGCTCGCGCCTGGAGCAGAGCAGCTTCTCCAGAGTGCGCAACAGCACACGAGAGCCCGCCTCTGTCTGTGCGCCCGCGCCGACGGAGAGACCGCCGGCCTGACTAGGCATGGGTCAGTGGGCGGGTGGGACAGTTCAGGATGACCTCCAGACTGAGGTCACACAGTTTTCTACCACAGGAGTGTGAGTCTGCGAAGTCCGAGAAGGCTTTTGGCCTTCCATCAAGACAAATTATTGATTGTGTTTTTGAATTGGTGCAATGAACATAATTCATTGTGTTTTTGAATTGGTGCAAACAACACACATTGACGAAACACAATCCTGAGTGGGCTGTCTTTCAGGATGATCACGATCATGCCCATATGTAGCTGAGTATAAGGAAATAGAGACAATTGTACATACAATCAAGGAGTGTGGAGGACAAAATGCACTCATGTGAACACACATACACACACACACACACACGCACACTTTACAATCAGACAGTTTTTGTTTTTTTCCCCATTCTGCTCTATTTCAGTCCAAATGAAGAGAGCCAGTGTTTGTCCGCTCCGGGCTACTGTAGAAATGCAGCAGTGCAACCCCTTAGAAGACTGTCCGATGCTACTGATGTAGATAAAAAAGGGCTCACTATGTAAATATTAGATTCGATTTCTGCCAATAGATCCCCCTAAATCCTCAACACTGGACCTTTAATGTGCCGACTCTTCACATCCATGTGAGGGTGAATCGGTCACCCGACCTCAGTCCGACAGATCATGTTTTTCACTTGATGGAGACCCGACTGACTAAGAAAAACTGCAGCAGGGAGTGGAAATGGCCGCAGCAGACTATCAACTGAAAAGATAGAACTGTGATTTTCTGTTCCCTAAAATTTGGGGACTAAGGAATGCCGTGAGTCTCTTTTTTTTTTTGCAGGACCAAAAAATCAGAGGCACTATAATGCTCCATAGAGTTGCAGGGGAACTATAACACAGTGTGGGTTTATCATTACAGACAGCTCTTTTCATATCACACACATTCCTTGTGAATAGAAAATATAGCAGCTGAAAATTGAATATGAGACTTTAACCTCAACGTGTTTAATTTCTCATCCTGTGCAGCAGCGTACGGAGCCAACACTATGAAATATGCAGCTCTGTCCTAATTCTTTCTGGCTGTTTAGCTTGGAGTATTGTCACTCGACGTCACCGGGGAGGTAATGAGAATACTATAACATCAATGTATGGCCAAGACTTGTGGTTTTTTTTGTTATTGTCTCCATCATGAGATGCACACGGCAATTAACAGCAATCGTTACAGATCTGTCTCTGTGGTCAAATTCTTTATTACCACAGAACTGTGTTTCTGCGCCATTTTTCCTCTTTAATAGAACCGACACATGAACAATTCTTGTAAAATACACCTTAAAAATAAATTTACAAATCTAATCAAAACAAAACCTTCATAATTAAGCAGTGATGAGTGGCACTTCCAGCCTATACTCACCATGAACGTTGGTGTTCAGCTGACTCACTGTGCCCACTCTCAGTAGTAAGGCTGCTCTAAAAATCGTATTTATTTATTGCAACCAAAACATGATGCAATAGTAAACTGAGGAGCTGAGGCCGGGAGAAACTGGCACTGTGGTTTCTGTCGTGAGGTGACTCACTGAACTGGCATGGAGGCAAGTCTGAATTGGACAAAATGCATTATTACAGAACGTATTTCAGCTAACTAGCAATTTTTCCTCTGACCATTGTTGGACACTTGCCGGAGGAGGTGTGGAGGTTTTTTTAGTGCACATTTTGAGAGGGCGGTCAAATCGATGCAGCAGTGGATTTTTATCTATTAAAGGCATCTACAGTATAACAAGGATATTGTTAAGTATTACAGCATATTAATTGGCAATGTGGTTTTCTTTTTGTTTTAATGTGCCGTCAAACTGTTGTACCATTAAGCTTCACCTGTATTTAATTTAGTAGAGTCAAATGTTATATATAAATAAATAAATAAATATATATATATATATATATATATATATATTTACATTAAGTGCTATATTAAGTGCTATACACATTAGCCAAAGCATCCTAAATCTCCATTCTGGAACGTCTTCTACTTTTTTTTTTACAGCCATCATTGTAAGAAGATTCATAAATGTTTACTGCAGTGTGGTCCACAAAACATCAGCTGAATGAAAATCTGTACCATAATGCCTTATTCAGCTTAGGGTTAGGGTTAGTTGTTTAGTTCTCTTTGCAAAAAGTGAATTGTTTTGTAGAGAAAAGTGCTTGATCTTTATAAAAATTTGTATATTTTTTTGTTGTTGCAGCAAATACAGTAGGTATAGAAAAGCATCTTATTGTATAGATGTAACAGCTGCTTTTGTCTTTAATACCACTGTCATATGGATAACCACGAAGTGTATCTTGTATGTGCTTTTTCTCTTTGAAAAACCTTCGTCGATAATTACACTTATACTCTGTAAATGCCAGTGAGGCCTCATGGGAGTTACATAAGTAATAAGTTGGTATGATGAGTTATGGATTACTGATCAGCTTAATGTTGACGGGGCCCAGTGGCCTTCGACCTGAAAGCCCCTGGTGGTCACAGGTCACATTGAGGCAAATAACATTCATCTAATATGAGTGTGTAAATATGACTGAACCAATGAAAGCACAACAATGTATAATAAGTCAGGGATGATATATGGGGTTAGCAGACAGCAGGACCAACTCGTTTTACAACATGTCAATGAAAGAATAGGGCTGATCATATTCTATATTTACTTATTTTTAACAAACCCTGTGATCTTCCTCAGCCCAGGCTGTAGGCTCACAACCCAACTCCTGCAGGAGATGTACATCTTGAAAATCGACACACATTGATATTAATTCATTATTCTACTCATCATATTCTTTATATTGTATCTGCAGCAGTGGATTTGGTGTTCTAATAAGTATTCATAACAAGAGGACAGTGTGTGCGGCATCGAATCAAAAAATAAACGACAATGCTCGCCCCGGTGCATCTTGATTGTGAAGGAACGTGTCACCCAGTACAACGTGTATCTCACTAATGTGCTTCTAATTTGTTTTTTTGGACAGTAATGGAGCTCTTGGCACAGAGGAATATGTAAAATCAGGCTTTGGCAACACATACCACAAGCTAGTTGGATGAGATTGTTTTTTTTGTCCAGCCACAAAATTTGTTGATGTACGTCTGCAGCCATGTCATTTAAATTACACAGGGCCAAAACCCCTGGCTGAACACAAAGCCCGCCTACCACTTTAATAATAATAATAATAATAATTTTTAAAAAACACAATCTTTTTAAAATAATGATTTTTCACTGAATGAGGATAGTGCCGACTAACTTGTGTGGGTTCACACTGGAGGGCATGTCAAGTACACACATTGTGATGCTATGACAGATACAGTTGACACTTAAATGAAACATTCTTGATGTACATGCCAGCGAGGCTCACAGAAGGTGTTCAGAGGGGATGAGGGAGACGTCTTGCTCCTCGCCAACGCTCTGCCGACTGATTTGCTCTGTCGTAGCAGCACGGCACCACAGTCCTGACATCATGTAACTCTTATAACACAACAGCAGACACATACAAAGTGTAAGTGAGGCTTTTCACGCAACACGGCATCTTGGCCAACGTTTGACTGGTACATTTTGCCAGTGCTGGGTTATAACCTGTCACCCAAAGCTAAAGGAGCGCATGAAAGGAATCATTTAATGATTATGTGGAAATTTGCATAAAGCATTTGGGAATTTGGCCTGCTTTTTTGGTGTGATAAACTATCAGTCATAAGACAGATCCTCAAACCTTCAAGTTCCTTGTGTTTTTTGTTTTTTACAAAGGCGAGAACTGAAGCAAGATTCTATTGATGTTTCACAAAGCGCCAAAAACTTGGGTATTCCCTGCTGAGGAGCTGTGATGGGAGTCAAACTGGGTGCCATCTGTCAGCGGAGAGTCGTAAGGCACGAGGAGGGGGGGCTGCTCCGGATCATGCTCCTGATCTTTTGCTCGAGGCTGGAGGTTTACAACATTTCATATGTCATGGAACTAAAATCAACTGAATGGTTTCCATCCACGGAAATGCCAGGAGGCTTTTAATTTTTGAAACAGCTACAGGAAGTGTTAAATAAGGCTTGCCCAAAGATTTTATACAAAAATGGATGTAGTCACTAGTTTTTGAAAGTGAAGCCAAGGCAGAAGTAGCCTAAAACTTGTATTCAATGCAGCCTGATGGTCATTTGGTAAAATATGGTCACATTTAGAGTAAAATAGATAATAAAGCATGATATGCATTGGGGGAATGGATACAGCGTGATTGACAGCTTGCACCGTCCAATTGGTGCATGGTTGCGGGTGTAGGTGGATGTGCAGTTGACATATAAAAATCCCATTAAACCCCTTCCCCTCCCACCAGCAATTTTCATACAGTCCTTAAGAGTCTAGGCGGTCGAGCCACGACTCTGCTGCCGTCCGTACAGGTGATTTATGGTATCATAGTTCACGTGGACTTCTGTATGTAATTAGCATTCAATCAATATGACACAGACGTCAAGTAAATAACAAGAAAAGTCCATTAAAGGGATGAGTCCCCCCCCCCCCCTCATAGTGGTCCATTAACAACGTGTCCTTCGGTCAACACAACACATGAAGAGATTGGCCCCTAATTCTCAGCAGTCCCTGCACAGCTGTTGGTCCTCCGCCGTGGGGCTCACAAAGGAGCCCTCGAGCCACTGGACAAGGAGTCCCATATATCAAGGCAATCTCCAGTAATCACATGTAAGGTCTGTGGGCCCTGAAGTGCCAGCAGCCTAACAGCGAGGGAGATATTCATTTGCTAATAATGCCCCATTTGGTTTCCTGTGCACAGAGTCGCAGAAAATCCACGTTTTCCTCAGAGTAAACAATTCTCCCGTTAGAGCTTTCAAGAGGTTGAGGCGGAACAACGCTTCCTCTACCATGGCAACATTTAGCATTTCATACACCACTTAATGCATCAGAAACAGTCAGGGGCATTCATTATTATTGTTGTTGTTGTTGTTGTTGTGTGGCACGACTGCTACAAAGCAGCACTTGGCTTTATGTCAAATGTATCCAGATTTTAAGACACAGGAAGGACGATGGTACTGGAAATACGAATGTGCTTGTTTGAGGATAAAGTTTAACAGTAAGAGTTTAACAGTATTTCTGTGTTAATGAATTAAACATTGCGTGAAAGAAAGAAGAGTGCTTACTTATATATATATATGTATATATATATATATACACACACACACACACACACACACACACACACACACACACACACACACATATATACTGTATATATACACATATATACATATATAAACATATATACATATACATATATATGTGTATATATATGTGTATATATATATATACATATATATATATATATGTACACACACATTGTCATTTAAGGGAAGCAATGATACACTGAAAAAATAAAAATGTTCATGAATTCTATTTTCTTTTACTTAAATTAGTAACACACAAATGAATACATATTTTTTAAAAAGTAATCAATTGTGTTAACTGTTTAACGTTAAGATGAACAAAAATAATTAATTTGTGTATTACCAAATTGAAGTAATTTTCTTGAGTTTCATTTTTTTCAGTGAATGGGTCTGAAGTATTTGAAGGGCTTTTCCAGGTATTGTGTTGATTTGTTTGCATCTCAATTTCTCTACATGTTTATCTTTCGGCATACAAAGATGGATCTAACCTTTGTATTTTATAAAAAAATATAATTTTCCCAGAATGAAAGGAGTTATTTGGACAATAGCTTGCTGCGGCGTCATGTTTAACAGGTTCCCGCTAAGATGGCACTCTTGATGAAAACAACCCTGAGTAAAACCTCTCCAAAGTTTTCGCACCATCATAAAACTTTGGATGTCTTGATGAAAACGTACTTCACAGACGGCCCCTTTAACACTAGTTGAAATGACGAGTTAATTAGAAAAAAGCAGCAAGGGCTCAAGGGCTGCCACGTCCCAATCAAGGCCGAGCAAAATGATGCAAAATGTGTTCCAAAGTGAGGTTATAATTTAAGTAGCATGATGCTACTGTTCGTGAATGCACCACGCAGCCCGACGCGAGCCTGTTACAGGTGTGCAGAGTGCGGCACACGCCAAAGACCACGAGAAGCTTGGAGCACAGCTTGGAGTGGAGCAGCCAATAGCTGTGATTACTTTGGCTCTCTCCCATTATTATGAGTGAATGTGCGCCGGAGCAGGTGCCCGAGACTCCTCTGTCTTCTCTGTGATTAGTTTTACAAGAGGAAGATTAGAACCCTCATGCATCATGAAAAATCCTCTTATAGCTTCGGTGAGTGAAAAGAATTAATCGCAGGATGTCTCTGCGGAATGAATGTCTCTTTCTCCTGGGAATGGATGAAGTTTCGGAGCATAATGCTTCCTCTTCTTTGACATCTGGAAGGCTGTTACCAGACGCCTTTAACAGCCTCCATGCTCACAGCTTAAATATTTTCCAATTACCTACATTACGTTAGGCCAGGTGATGTTTTCAAAAGGATACAGCTTCATTTGTTGGAAGTGTAGAACCAAAGAGTAGCAATGAAACAGCACGCACGCACACACGCACTGACAAAATGTAAACTATGATCACTCACTCGTTCGAATAATGGCCTGGTAAATGTTTCTACAGGACTTAAGGATTTTCAGAGTGAAGTTGACTGTATATAAAATGTCATCACTTTATCCTACTTGTTAACTTTTGCCATAATAAGCGTATGAATTCTCAACTTTTGACTAAAAATAAAAAGACAGATTGACCTTTGATCACCAAAATCAAATCAGTTCATCCAAGTGGACATTTAAGACAAATTTAATGAAATTCCCTCAAGGTACTGGAGATATTGCATTGATGAGAAGAGTATGTACAGGACAAGTGTCCTGTAATAAAATAGTGATTAAAAAAAAACTTATTCTAGCTGTGGTAAAGCTACATTTCTTTTAATAGCCAGAATAATATCATATTCAAGTTTATGCCCACGTCGTAGAACAGAAGCCTTTAAAACAGTTCAACTCCATCATCAGTCTTCTTTTTTTTTAACTAAATATTTATAGCCACTTTACAGCCATAACCGACGAGCCATTTAAAAAGTTGCCTCTAAATGTATTCCTGACAAGTTCTTCTCTGACGCAGAACAAACAGTGCAGCAAAAGAAACAAAGGTTCACCCTGATTAATTAACTGCTTATTAAAAAATCCTTTAGCATTTCAAAGCTTTTTGCCATGAGGGCTTTCAACAGGATTCAGCCCTTATATTCGTCATGATCATCGTGCCTCTTTGGTCAGATAAAAGCAAGACGAGACAAGCGAGGACCCTTCGCATTTCAGCCCGGATAAAACACAAAGCCATGTTGCTTTGATGTATGTACTTGTGCCCTCATTTGCATCCTTAAGTGTTTCTGATTTACATTCACGACTTCATGTGCAAGGACCTGGCATCTGCTTCCATAACAGGCGTAAAGAAACGTGTGGTGAAGCTGTGCCAATGATGCCCTTTACTACTATCAAATATAACTGCAACAAAATTGAATTTGTTCTATTGCAAAGATGAAGGGCACTGATAACAAGACTGGACTGAAATGCAATAATGCCCCATTGTGCTCCTGCAGCAATGGTTTCAACAATAAGGGATGTTTTTTTCTTCTTCCATAAGGTACTGAAGTTATGAACCACAAAATGTGGGTGTATTAAAAATTACTACGGACAAAATGTTTCATTTTCAGATTGACCGAAATGTCAAACCATATCAAAAATAATTAGCTTTTTTGTGTGTTGGATCATAGTGATATCTTTTGGGGACATTTTCCGGAGTTTGCCGTTCACATACGACAAACACAGAAGGAGATTGTCCGAGTCCGAAGGAAAATTCCCAGAATATTCTGTGTTATCCTGAGTTTTTTCCAGGGTGCTGGCTGTTTGCACAACCAAAAACAAAGAGGGCCGTGCTTTCGTTTTTCCCTGGTAGCTATCGGTAGAGGAAAAGGTGCCAACTTGAAAAAGCGGAAGAGGGAAAAGTTAGAAAAAATCATCCCGTTTACACTTTAAAATGTTATCTTTATTTCCAGACACATGACATGTTTCCAAATAGCCAAAACCATTTTTTTGTTCGGTCTGTGGGTAACATGAACAGTAGTCTCACATATTAAACCCGTTGAGTATAAATGTCCTGTCTGAACCAAGGTCAACTGAACTATTGCTTTAAAGAAAAGAAGAAAAGAAAACAAGCCAACCCATTAAAAAGACTATTTTGTGGGGACATCATTAAAAGGCTTGCACTCCGATTTCCTTTATGTACATGCAGTCACATTCACATCAAATAAACCACCTTACAGTCATACTGATGACTTTTATGAATTCAAAGGGAACATCAAAAACTAGATTTAAAAAAATAGTCTCTCATTTGTCATGATCTACCAAATATCCACAAGAAATGTTCCCCACGCTACAGAGAGCAGAGATCTCATAAAAGAGGCGGAACCTCTCCCCTCGGCTCAGCACAGGAAGTCGCATTTCAGATTAATGCTCTCCCTACATTTAGGTAAGGCCTCACCTTGAAACTGATCTAAAGATCCCCACACAACTCTCTGCCAGGGAAGGACATCAGCTCTCCTGCTTGTCCTTGACCAAAAGGACTGTGTGCTGCCCTCCACTGGAGGCCACCAGTACTGCACGGTTCTCCAGTTGTTTGCCCGTCATCTTTACGGGGCTCCACTCGTCGTCCTCCTCTCCTGTGCCGAGCTGCAGGTTGGTGCCCATGCCCCAGGCGTACACAGATCCTAGAGGAATATTTTGCAAATATTACACAAATACAGTTGAAAACTCGAAGAGGCATTAAAGAGTGCATACCTCCGCCAAGGCCCAACAGCTCTCTTAAACTCAATCAAGCCGCAGCAGATTGCACACACTCATAAATATCATTCCCCTAAATATGACAGATTTTTTATTTATTGGCCCATGTCCCAAGTTTCGTGGAAATCTGTTTACTGTCCCACTGACAAAACCAACCAACCAAGAAACGTAAGAGGGGTTCAAACACAGCTAAAAAATAACACTTTCTGAAAGTGCAGAAACTTGGTTTAGTTAACAGCCGACTAATCAATGATAGTCCGACGACAGCTCTGGTCCACTCGTAAATTCTAAGAAATCTCAAAATACAAAAAAATTGGTGAATGCGGGAAGTTCTCCCAAATCACTCGTACGCCAGAATTAAGAATAAAATCTGTTTGTACGAACATTTGCATGAGGCCCAATGTTGGTTTTCCTGAAAAATAACTTTTAATTTGAGTGATTAATGATTCATGATCGATTGTAAAAAAGCAAAGTCCTCACACAGACTCAGAAGTTAGTCTCTCAATCCTCTTCTGTATTTGCATCGTTTCTCACCTTCTCTGGTGACGGCGTAGCTGACAGATGCTCCACATGTCACACCACAGGCCGGCGCCATCCCCATCACAGGCGTGGGCTCGCTCTTCTCTGCAGCCTCTTGGCCCAGACCAAGACGACCGTACTCTGCCCTGCCTAGGCTGTATACCTGACCTGAAAGATGAAGGGGGGGGGGGGGGGGAGACTTATATTAACAAAACTAATTTTTACTCATGTTTTACTTTATTTTAAAACACTTAAACATGACTTTTTATTTGTCCTTGTAATGCCTGATATCTTGTTTTCTATATTGCCTCTTTTACCACCATTATCTGTGCACCTAAAACTAATTAGAGAAGTATACTTATCAGACTTATTGATCTTGACTAGACAGATTTTAACAGTGACTGGATCAGATATGGTCAATTAGTTGCAGTTTACCTTCAGCATCGAGGCAGACGGTGTGATGTTGTCCTCCGGAGAAGTCAACCCAGGAGACGGTAGAGTTCTTGAAGCATGTCAATTTTACTGGGACAAAACACAACTTGGTGCTTTTAGTGCCTGGTCAGAGAAATGAAGAAAAAAGGGGTGTTAAGGACAATGCTTGATAACATCATAACTTCCTATGCAATTACCTTAGCTGGAGTGTGAGGAACTGACTTCTACGTAAACCACAAGGTCATATTTTAGTTCTCTCACATAATCAGAGGACTACATACTGACCCAGCTGGTGGTAGTTGGAGAGGCCAAATCCATACACGTGTCCTTCTTTAGAAACAGCAAAAGTGAAGTATGCCCCGCAGAAGGCATCGATGAAGTGAACTTTCCCCTTGATTTTTACCACCTGTGGAACCAGCAGCCGTTCTGAAATCACAGGACGCACAGTCCGCGAGAAAAATTATGAAAACATCTACGGTCGATATAATCACAAACCATTGAGTAATGTCATTGTGCTATATTTTTATTTCATTACAACATTAAGAGGCTTGTGTTACCTACCGAGGCCTTTCCTGCCCCCTCTGTTTGAAAAATGCTCCGGCACTCTTCCCAGCTGCCCCTGCTCCGCTGTGCCTGATGTGTAAAGGTTTCCCCCGAGTGTCAGCAGCACCAGGTGATCATTACCTATAGAGACATTCGAAGAAATGGAACAGAAAACACTGTTAGAAGTAAATATGCTGTGAACAAGTGAAAACAAGGCACTGAAGTGGACGACCGTCTCTCACCTGATGCAATTTTCACAACAGGTTCCGACATGGAGATTTTGACTGGAACAGTAGATGTTTTCATCGGCTCGAGAAGACCTATAACACCATTGTTATCCTGAGGGAAAAAAGAGAATAACAGAGATATGAACTATTTCCCATTTAGACATATATTTGCATCCCAACTGTTATACTACTCCATTCAAAAATACCTTTGGTGGGGCATTAGTAGTGGTGAAAGTTAACATTCATGAAAATCTGACCAAGCAAAGTGTATTCTGTGTTCACAGAATCCAATGCACAGATGCACAGCCAAAAAATCTAACTGCTTAAAAGACAATACCAACCTAACTGGTGTTCATAAAATTATCTTGGACAATTACTTGATTTGGGTTTGGGACAGTTTAATTAATGTTTCAATCATCCATAATGTGTGACTTTGTGGATGATGTTCATGTTTTTGGCATGCTGCACTTTTCTATTTCTATTTGATGATGTACTTGATTTGTATTACATGCAACACCAGATTTCCCAATTGTCTTCTCATGTACATAAATTAATTTGATGAGAAGTTTAATAACCATAGAGAAAAAACTATAAAAATATAAAATCAGATATGAAATAAAAGTAAAAACATTGTCTCAGGAATTCTTTAAAGCCGAAGTTACAGACTGTTTCACACAGTTAATCCAAGCACCGTCATAAAATCAAGTGGGGCTGTCGAAGGTAGGCAGAGGTAATAGAAATGTAATTGCCAGTGTGCCATTGAGTATTAATAATAACAAACTGATGAGTAATCTTGTAGCAGGAGTAATAAGTGTTGAGAAATGAAAACAGTGATGTCAGAACTCATTAAACTATGGTGGTATTTCTTCACTTTGCTCTTTGAGTTGAAATTTTGGACACATTAATTTTATGCTAGTCATGAAAAAAAAGTTCTACTGTAGTGAAAAGGTGGAGAATATTATATGTATGTATATATCATTTATTTTAGAAAAACAATGGATGGGATTAGAAAGAAAGAAAGAAAGTTTCATCGTTATTGCAAACAGTGATCATAATTCAAGAGTGTCCTTTTGAAATATATGATGTTTTTTTCTGAAGAGGATAAATATAGACCCATGTTTGCAATATCGTTGACGTTGTACTGAGAAGAGATGAAAAAACTCTAGAAGGTATTATTTTCCTCTGTGTTAAAGAGCCTGAGTGTTTGAATAAAAAAAGGCAGTGGGATATTCTGTTTCATTTTCTTGAGATCCAGTCAAGAGTAATTCTGAACAGCTTTCTAATTAATTTTTATGAAGGGGGTCCAGCAAATGAGGCTGCAGACACCACTGAGATGGGGAAAATAATAATCAAAAAAATAATCAAAAGGATTAATACAGAGGAAGATAATAGGGAAAAGGATTTTATGGCACCAATAAAATTGCTTAGATACTATTGAGTAATGAAAAATGCCTTGTTATTCAGTACCAAACTTAGATACAATAAGCATGTAGTATGCTTGTACCAATATCTAATCATAGGTCTTGGAGACATACAGGACAAATACTAGGTTACTGCCGGAAATGGAGCTTGAGCTTGTGTCTGTGTGCATGTTAAAAAGATGTCACAAAAACCACTAGTTGTAGGAAAAATCTATCTCACACACAAACATTCACACTTCAAAGCACTGGCCCAGGAGGCTCAAAACAGCAGGTAACGCACCCTGAAGGAGCCCCAGATGTAAACAGTCCCATCCTCTGTGAGTGCAGCTGTGTGGCTGTCTCCTGCCGACACCTGGACCACCTTCTCCTCCAGCGCCACCTTGCCTGGAACCATCTCAGACCCCTCCTCTGTTGTGTCCCGACCAAGTGCCCCTTCGTCATTACAGCCAAACGTATACACCTGGGGCGGGGTAAAAAAACAAATCTGTTTATCTGGGAAACTAAAAGGCAGGTAGTTATGATGCAAGCAGGAAATCCGCCATGCAGTTTATAAAAGAAAAGAAATAAGTGTGTTCAGTGTTCACTGACATTGCCTGTGTCGCTGAGACACACTGTGTGCATGCCTCCAGCAATCACTTGCACAGTTTTTTCAGGCAGGGGCACGAGGGCCGGCTTCTTCCTCTCGATGACATCCTCGCCTAAACCCAACTGTCCAACATCACCCTGGCCCAGGACGAGAACCTGACCCGCCTCCTTACCATGACTCCTGTGGGAAACTGGTACACGGACATATGCACAAACATAAATTATTCCATAATCAGCCTATTTAATATACTACCATGACTTATTATTCTTACAAACTTGACTCCTTAAAACATTCTGATATCCACAGACATTCCTTCCATGTCGTTTTCACTGCAGTCAGTATGTCTGTCTGTGTGTCTGCAGGATTAGTCAAGAACTACTGAACTGATTTCAAGGAAAATCAGGATTTCTTGAAAAAGGCCATTAACATACCTTTTAATTTCTTTGAATCTTTCTCATCCTCCACAGTAGCCTCGGACTTCCTCTTGGCAGCGGTCTTTTTAGCAGGCATGACGGCAACCCTTTGGGAAAAACATAAGAGGAAAACTTAAGAGATGGGTTCAAGTCCCTGCACTCTACATCTGGTGGTGATAAAAGACTAAAAAAAAAACAACATAATAGAATCATACCCTCAGTTTAATCAAACAAAGTATTGGAAGCTTCTTCCAACGTCTGTGGATGAAGACACATGATATATAGATATAATGTGAAATACAGCTTACTTCCTTCAAGCTGATAGGTTCACATTTGGGAGAGAAAAAAACATTGAGATATTTTCAACACAATATATCTTTCCAGCTAATCAAACACTGGTGATCTGAAATGGTATGTGCTCAATTACTGCAGGAACACTTGAGAATGTATCTGCTCTTCAACATTTAAGTGAGCGTCTCAGTCATTAATCAAACAAAAACGCCTTACGCCTTGACTCTTATCTTCTACAACACAAGGATTATTGGACTTTGTCTTTTTAAAATCAGCCAGACAAAATGAGCAGTCACTGGACTAGTCTGTTTTCTCTCCCTACTACGGTGATAAATCACCACAAATTGTAAACAGACTATCTAATAGAGCTCGACCAATATATCCGTTGGCCGATAATATCGGCCGATATTAGCCTTTCTCAGACATATCGGTATCGGCCGATCTTTTAAGATCCCGACCGATATTATCGGCCAACTGAATTAGAGCCTTTAAATGAGCATTTTATGTTTACATTTTATGTAAAATAAATGTTTGTTATAAGTTCTATGTATTTGGTTATATTTGTATTCTCAATTTAAAGTTATTAATGATACAGTTTATGGTTAAACTAAAATATCAAGCCTCAATTACATGTCTTTCGTCATAAAGGTTTGATAATTACATCTTAGATTTTATATATATATATATATATATATATATATGCCAATGTGTTGGTATTGGGAATCTTGTACTCCCAAATATCAATATCGGCCCCCAAAAATCCATATCGGTCGGGCTCTACTATCATAATAACTGTGATGACATCCAAATATCCTGTGCTGTAACCAAACAAGTCTTTCATAATTCTTAAAAAGTTGACAAAGGAAAACAAAAACTAGAAGAATGCACAAAAACGCGGTATGAAAGAACCAATGCACTCAAGCCACTGTGATAAACGCCCAAGCCAACAGCTGGATGACCAGAGGCTGTTCAACAGCTGGATGACCAGAGGCTGTTCAACAGCTGGATGACCAGAGGCTGCTCAACAGCTGGATGACGCTCGGTTCCGGGGCACAGCCCGCTGTGCTGGTACGACAATGGACACTTGTGCTACAACTCACACCGTGTGGCTGTCACACAGACCCGCCACCCCTCCACGATCCGTGTCCACAGAGGGGCCGGTCGGTGCGTTCACATTCAACTCAAAGAGCACAGTTTAAAATAGGCGGCGTGGTCCATCGCTGGCAGTGCCCCATGTGTCCTTGCTAACGTGTCGGGGTTTTTTTCACTAGCCGTTAGCTGCGGGCGGCGGCTCTTTCAGTGTCATTGTGGATCACACATAAGGCGCTGACACCGCCTCGGACTGACCCGGAGAGAGTGTAACACACAAACCTCACGTCTGTTACCATGGACTCCAGGTTAGCGGGCTCGCGACAGAGTGAAACGAGTCCACATAGCGCGAGCTAGCTGAATGCTAGCTAGCTAACGGTGTTAGCATGACGTTTGGGAATGAATGAGCCACGGCGACACACTCTGTTGAGTGGACCGTGTGGATTAGGTGTGTGTGTGTGTGTGTGTAGTGCTGCATGGTAATTCACAGGACGGACCGCTTACAAGCCGATAGCGTTACCAACCTGTGATATGTAGAAGTCTGTAGTTTACCGGGAAGTTAATGTTCGCAGCTCGTTCCCGGGTCGGCGTGAGACACGCTACACGTGCGGGGCGGCTCGTTCCGTGGAACCTTAAAGAGACAGTGGCACTCGAACCTGGGACAAGTACTGAGAGTATTTACTGAAGTAGAAGTACTGTTACCCAGGGGTCGAACAAGTCCTGAGAGTATTTACTGAAGTAGAAGTGCTGTTACCCAGCGGTCGAACAAGTCCTGAGAGTATTAGTAGAAGTACTAATAACCACTGTGAAAGAAGTACTGCGAGTTTTACAGAAGTAAAAGTACTGTTACCAGTGGTGGAACAAGTACTGAGAAATTGTTTACTGAAGTAAAAGTACTGTTACCCAGGGGTGTAAAAAGTACTGAGAGTATTTACTGAAGTAAAGGTACTAATAGCCACTGTGCAAGAAGTACTGAGAGTGTTTACAGAAGTACAAGTACTAATAACCAGTGCGCAAGAAAAACTGAGATTTACTGAAGTAAAAGTATTGTAACCCAGGGGTGGAACAAGTACTGAGAGTATTTACTGAAGTAAAAGTACTAATAGCCACTGTACAATAAGTACTGGTAGTGTTTACTGAAGAAAAAGCACTAATGCACAGTGTGCAAGAAAAACTGAGATTTACTGAATTAAAAGTACTAATGACCACTTTGCAAAAGTACTGAGAGTGTTTCATATGTTCATTTGCACTGTATTAAAACTTCAAACTGCTATGCTAATCTGAGTAATTAGTATAGCAAATCAAGAACAAAATAAGAACAGTCTAGTTACATACAATTACTCCAGATGGAATAACTGCAAACAAGAGTTAACATGATTAGATGAATTGTGACCAGCATAAACTTGAATGTATTCCACTTAGTTCGATATCGATTCTGGGACTATTTCATTATACTTAACAGTTTAGATTATCCTAGTATAGTAAATATATCAATCATAGTCTTAAATTCTACTCATACATGAGTAGATGTGTATGAGTACATGAATGTCTGCTATGTATGAATATTTACCTTTGCTTGGGTATTCATCATGTAATTTTGCTTTTCTCCTTACATAATATACTGCTGTGAGCCTCTGGGATGTATATTTACAATACTAAACAAATTCCAAGATTTAGATTGACACCTTAATCATGCATAATGCATCTGAAGCCATCTCCACGTTTAGCTTTAAACATCATTTCCAAATAATGAAAAACAACTTACCAGCCACCAGGTGTCACTGCAGCCTCACATTTTCACTTCACATTCCATTTTTAATTGACCCCAGAAAACCAATGAGATAGATCCATTGATTTGAGCCAGGGGCGGAGTCAGTGCACAGGCAGATCAAGCAATTGTAAGATTTTTAATTAGATCCAGAGGTGACTATTTACAGTTAAAAAGAAAACTGTCAGTCCATACAATTCCACATTCAATTAAAAATGACCTTAGTTTTACAGAAAAGGTACACTTTCATATTCCCATTCTTGTATTTAATCATAAACTAATATTCTGTGCTTAAAAAAATAGCAACCTAAAATACCTTTATATTTAAATTTCTTTTCAAATTAAAGGAAGACAAGATATACACAAGCATCAGTTAAACCTACGGTATATCAACCTGTACACAGCATAGAGAACCCTGTAAGCTACTGGCCAGACGACAATACAAGATAAAATGCTTCTGCATTTTAAGAAGGTTTCAGCCAAAATGACTCCCTGTTGACCGTTTATACGTTTTCTGATTTTTTGATAAATCCCTGATCTACACTCACAGCAACTTACATTTAACTTTTAGTATAGAAACTACTAGCATGACCTTAATCAGAATGGCTACAGAATGCATTGCATGTTTGATCTTTAAAGGGAAGTACAAAAACTCATAAAAAAGTATAAATGAAGAGAGATTATCCAGATCCAGTGGCACTGGATTCTGTGTTGGCTCATGCAGTGGATTGCAGAAAATCAGTGACATGAAAACCAGAATCCTATAGTCCTTTGGGCATCGGGTATATTGGCACACAGAATACAGGCTCCTGAACCGCAACCTTTTCTAGATTCTAGATTGACGCTTAAATGGCCACCTTACATCACAACCATAAATACAGGCAAGCCAAATAAAAAAGGCTAAAATAAAAGCGGTCACTACTCGTGATCATAATTACAATATAAAATATCTTGTGCATTACAGATTATTTTTGTAATTAGATCTCTCCAAGTTTTATAATAAGGTATTACAATAGCAGTCTGTACACAATTAATGTAAAACACATACAATATCCCAGAGTTGTCCAGTCCAACAACAGAATATCCCAGTCTTCATCCTCCAGCCTGCTCACGCAGCAGCCATTTTTATCTCTAGTATCTATTGTTACTTTGTAGAGATTTATAAATCATCATCATGATTATTACTGTTATTATTGTATGTTATCACATTAACTCGATGAATTAGCGTTTCCATAAACAGTAAAGAAGAAAAAAAGGCAACAGAGAATGAGGCCGCATTTAAAGGTTGTAACTAGATCCAAGTCCCTGAGGGGTACCACACGACAGCAGAGTGAGAGTAAGCCCTGTAGGTCCGCTGCAACTCCTCCACGTCATTGGCACGTGGTCCCCCCCGGTCGTCTGGGGAGAAATACTGCATCTGGTCCTCACCGACCACCACCTCAGATCAGTGAAAGCAATGTAGCGAGAGGGCGATGGAGGGCAAGCGAGAAGCATTCTTGTTTTGAGACAGTTCCAGGTTTTCCCCTGATAATCTGTACAGTACATTCGGACAACATAAAGGGCCATCCGTCTCCATATAGGGAGCAGCCTAATGCCACGGAGATCTTAAGTGCTTCGTCATCCATGAAAGAGAGGGGGACGTTAAGGCCGATGAAACCTACGTGAAACAAAACAAACAGATCACGATCATTTAAAAGTTATAATCATTGAGATCACACCTTGTTTTTTGCAGCTATATATGCGCCGCATACTTTCAGCAGAAGAAATTCAATGTATATACATTATGTGATTACATCTATATGCTGTAGTTTTCATTGTTAGCAGCTGGATTTAAACTACCTTCACATACAAGGTAAACGTTCATAGGAAAAAATGCATGTATGTAATACAATGTTATCAGCCTCACTGATTGCTATTTTCTCTCCTACCCAAACCAGAGTGGCATAACGAACACCACAAATACAAACCACTACTACTGATGATTCACCATAAATACATTATTTAAATGTCAAAAAATTAAACAAGATGGCTTTAATTGTGAAGCAGTCACAGGAAACAATGCGTCATCGAAGGTTAGGTTTATTACTATCCGAATTCTTTGAACATCTCAATTTTTTTGGGTTGCATTGTAAAGAGCAATCTGTCGAAGCTTGTAGTAACAAGGTGTATATTTGATGTAAAATTTGATGGTGTTACACTGCAGGTTTTCACCAAATCAACCAGGACTGAGATCTGAAAGATTAAAATGTCAAGACCGACTGAATATACCTCGTGTAGATTCTGCTCTCTTCATGAACCTCCATTTCACTGCTCTTATAATCGTTGAGCTCCTTCCTGATCGCCGCCTGGACAAAACACCGGGAAAGAGACTGTCAGGTGAAAGTTGATTTGAAAAGGAGACGTCCCAACCATGATGCTGCAAAGCTAATATGATGTTGAATAAAATCTTTATGGAAATTAGTGCATTTACTGGCTGGAGAATACAAACAGAATGCGCACCTTGTCGGCAGGAGTCAGCTTCGTCCACGGCTTTTCTGCTCTCCGATCGTAGTCTTGGGCATCTGTGACTTCCACGTACTCGTGGAAGCGTAGGATTTTTCTAGCCTGTAGTTCTGCAACCGTGGGTCTTTGACTCAGCTACAACAAACAAGAGTCTTTACGTCAGTTTGATATCCAGAAAATACATGATTTGACACGTGGATGTCAGTTGAAGATGTGTTGCCTCACCTTCCTGGTCAGTCGCCGCTTGATCTCTCTAACCTCAGCTTGTCTGTCAGCCTGGTTTTTGGCTGCAGAAAGAATGAGGGAGGACAAAAAATATATTTTTTTAAATCAACAAAGCTATCTTTAGACTCCAATATGAAAGCCTGGTTTGATATGCAGGAAATGTAGAGTAAAAGCTTATTCCAAAATTAGACAGCGAAACTGTGATCAATGTTTCAGACAGACTTTTCAAGTGTAAATTCTTGTCACTGGTGTGCGTAAAAAACAGAATTAGGCATACATAAGGAAATGGCTCAAGAAAAATGTTAAAATGTGGCTTTATTTACGAAAACAAAATGTCATTCATAGACAAAACTATGAATTAACTTTGAACTGAGTTGTGTTTTTTAGTTCAAGTCAGCGTCCAGGAGCTAATGACTCAAACAGAATCCCTCTTTTCATTGGTGGCATTTTTAGGTTCAGTAATTTGAATTCCAAAAAAGGAGAAAAGGAAAAAGATTGGATACTGACGCTGAAGGATGTTTCTTTGCTCGAGCTCCTCAGCTGTGGGTCTCTGGCTCAGTCGTCTAAAGAATAAAGAAAAAAAAAAAGAAAAAAGAGCAGCACTATTTTTACACAGTTTCATCACTTTGTCATTCGAGCATTAAGTAGGACAAAGATCTATGAAATAATAACCTGATTTCTTTAGGAAACGCACATTCACTCGTCAGTTTAAAGGAAACAAAGGCAATGGAACATGCAACACACAATGTGCACAATGTCATGTGTCAGCGCTGGAGAATAATCTGGCTGCATCCATCATTATTCTGCTACGGGGGGAAAAATGCTGTGGCTTTAAAATTCTTTAAAACCAATAAAAATCATCCTGGCTGTTACTGAGCCCAGGATGTGAAACAGTGTCGGGGGGAAACTTGTTTTGTTGGAAAATTTGCCCCTGGGGAGGAAAGGACTGTCAGTAAAATTTAATTTAAGATCTATGTTGACTGTGTGATTGCAGGATCCAAATCCAAAACTTTCAATGGTTATTGTGTACGTTGAAGCTCGGAGGTTGTTGTTTCCGTTTAGTGAAGGGGAATGCTGAATGAGTCACACTACCTTGTGAGTGCAGTGCCGATCTGTGCGCGGATGGCCTCCCACTGCTCCCTGCTCTGCCAGGTGAGTCCGGTCTGTCCCGGGGGCTGGTTGTCTCTGTAGCCCCTCTCCTGTGTAAACCTGTCCCTGTTTGGAGCAGAGGGACGGCTGCTCAGCTTCAGAGCCAGGGTGTCCTTCCTCTTGACCCGGCTGGCCAGGGCGCCTGGATGAGAGCAAAGTAGAGCAATGTAGTCAGGAGCACAATTCACTGCAAGGCAGCTGAAACTAAGTTTTAATTTGCTCATGCTTACTAGGTGGAGGCTCGTCCTCCTCGTCCTCATCGGAGTCTTCATCTCTATGAAGCACAGGACCATCTGAGTCGCTGTCGTCCCTGTGCATGTCATGCTCTTCTTCTTCGTCCTCTTCTTCCTCCTCCTCACTGCTGTTTCCTCTTGGGATGACACAAACACCGGCATCACCGACAAAGCACCGCCGACTCCGTGGCTCCAGCTCCGGCTGGGGGATCTCCCCATCATACTCTTCATCTTCTTCATCATCTTCCTCCTCTAACTCTTCCTCATCTGAGTAATCATCTTCGGATCTAATAGAAGGATAAAACAAATATAGATATAGGCACAATGGATACAGTAAAAGCATCTTGTGTGTATGAAGCAGCTTTTGCAACAAGACTGCCAGTAGGTTTATCAAAATGAAAATAAATGTATCCAACCCTCAACATTACAGTTTATCCTAACCAGGTGATGTATCTCACCCTTATCCTTCTAGCTATACCCTTGCAATGATCCAGGTCAGATGTTCTCTGGATCTAAATTTGAATTGTGTTCAAAGTGTACAAGGCAAAAAAAGAAACAGAGGTGAAGGCCACTCAAGGTCACATGCAAAGCAGGCTCTCATGAAGGTTGAAATATTTCTGTCTACTGTCTAGTAATCTTGCTTTTGCTTGTACTGATTTTTGATTTTGTTTCAACAGAATAGTTCCTCTGGTATCATGTGCCGAGGGACTCACAGTTTCAGTGGTTGGATGCTCACGGGCAAGGGCCGACCGCGATCGCTTTGGTACTCTGGTGGGGTTTCGAAAAGCAGAGCGTGTGCACGCTGTGACCCGTCGGGATGCGGCTGAGCCGGGCCGGGACTGGATAAGGCCCGCTGGATCATGATGTGCAGTGGGACAGGAGCCGGGCGCTGGGGAGACTCACTGACCGGGCTCGGTGGGTCAAACAGCATGGGTATGGGCTGGGGGAGTGGGTGGGGGTAGGAATGCTGATGGTGGAGGTGGTGGGTGTGTATGTGTTGGCGGGGTGGAGACGGTGGCACGTGGGTTGGGAGTGGAGGGGAGGGGGGAGGGGGAGGCAGCTGAAAGCCCACAGAGAGGCTGTTGTGGTCCTCCAGAGAGAGAGGGGAGGGGTTGATGGGATGGCTCAAAGCGGAGGAGTCCTCTGGGGTGCGCTTGGTGACGGGGGTGGTCCTCTTAGGGGGCATCGGTGGAGACGGCTTGGCAGGCACAAGACTGGCACCCCCGGTGGCTTGGGTGAAATCACCTGCAAATGATTTAGTCCAGTTAATTCAGCCAATCAGAAAAACTATACATCCGCCGTACGTGTATGATGTATGATGTATGATGTACCCAACATGACGGAACACACATGAACAAATATAAATACTGGGATTACATGTCTGACCGAGCATTACTGTGTACATACAGCGAGTCAGATCACATGATCGTGTCAACATGAATGCACACAGACCAGTGCGCAGCATGTGCCCCAGGTTGGAGAGACAAATTCAGCCTTCATGCTCGACACAGCCAGAATTTAAACCTGCTCTCAAATCATGTTTATTAGCATATTTAAAGTGCAAGAAAAGCCCAAATGCAAACCGTCATAATTTTTGCATGCACATGTGTATATTTGCGGTGAGATTCTTAAAACATCGACGTTAAAAGCCACAGCCGTGCTATTGAGGCATGATAACAGGTCAGTGTTGCCAGATGGAAACATGCAGTAGACTAGACTGAACTACATCTTCTTCTCTAAATTAAGTCAAGCCCTTATGTTAGAACCCTGTCGCCCCCCCCCTCATCCATCCACCCATCCAGACACAACCCCCTCCCCTCCCCCCCCCCCCCCCCCCCCCCCCCCCCCCCCCCCCCCCATCCATCCCAATTGAGCAGAAGCCGAGTGGATTAGAACTATGAAATTCACTTGATGCACTGCGGGCCACAGCTGGAACCCGCTAAAGCCTCTTCCTTATTCACATGCCAGACAAGAGAGTACAGCGCTGAGAACACTCCGGCTGCTCACGCACACAGAAGTTTTCTCATGTTCACACAGCACCCATTCCACTCATCAGCTCGTTATGTGCATGCGGCTCTTATATACCACACCCAAAGAGAAGCAATCAGGGCCAATCAGCGAGATAAAGGCATCTGTTGGGAAATATGCTTTGGCGGCTTAAAAGGCCGCGACAAGATGAAAGAACGCAGACTCTGAAGGAGGGCATTCCAGACACGGGCAGACCCGGCCACAGAGATACCAGAGGGCCTTCTTTTTACCTGAGCGCAGGCCTCCGGCCCGTCGGCACAGGTAGACGGGCAGGGACAGGTAGACATCATAGTCGCACTCTCGCTTCCAGCAGGACCAGTAGAGGGGAAGCTGAGCGTTCTCTCCCCCCTGCAGGGCGGAGACTAACAGGGAGGAGATGGAGGCCTTCAGCTGGTGTGATGAATGAGTGAAGGTGTACACATGGTGTACTGAATATGTTCATGTTGTCGGGGTATTTGTTAAGCTAAATTCATATTCATCATTCATTCGTCATTAATTTAAGTTTTTTTCAACCATACTCAGTTCTTCTTGACTCTCAAAGGAATAGTTCCACAATGTGGGAAATATTCTTATTTCTTTTGGTGCCAAGAGTAAGATGAGAAGATCGACACCACGCTCACGTCTGATCAGCCGCTTTCACAAATGCACTGAAGTCTGGACATTTTCTCCTGTGGTAAAATTTCGAGTAATGTGATTGAATATGTGCTAATGTGAAAATGCAGCAAAGATTCACAGCCAGCGAGTGGGTGAGTTGATGACTGAAGTTATATGAACATACAACCAGGAGAAGCTTAGCTAAGTCTACAGATTGTGCGTAGCCTGGCAAGAAATGTGCTCAAAACAAAGGTGTCTCCTGTCTGTCGCTTCATATTCATATTCAACAGATATGAGAATGGTAACGATGTTCTCATCTAATTCTCAACAAGAGAGCAGATATATGAATCTCCCAGGTTGTCAGATTATTTATTCCAAACATTTAGTTACTTTGACTTTATAGGAAATCTCCAGTAAACTGCCAGCAGGTTTTTGTTCTATTTCTGGTTGGCCTACTCTTGGCAGGTCAAATTTTATGAAACAAAAAAATGCTGTTAATTTCCAAGTGAGTTGTGCTGCATTCTATTTCTATCTGCTACTAACGATAACCCAAAAAAACCCTTGAGAGACCACGAATAAGACTTCTTGTAATATCTTTTTTTCCCCTCATTTGACTACATGGCTAAAAACGTCACACCTCACATCATATAATAATAACTAAAATAAACTTTACATAATCCAAAACACACAAAGTGCACAGACTAGTAAGGTACCGCGGTCATCAGACCTGAGTAGACAGCCTTAAGGCTAGATCCCAGATGAGACAGACCCAGGGTAAACAACAACAACAGCCACAACCAGTGCACTGCATCTGTGTGAGCGCCGGCCCACAGCCACAAGAGTCCCCGTTATCTTCAGAGTCTAAAATGCTGGAAAAGTGGCAGCTAAAATAGTCCAGGCGTAATAAGTAATTAGCTGGGGAAAAGCTGCTCAAGCTGTTCAGATAACATCATTACCAGGGTGTGTGTGTGTGTGTGGAAGTGTGTGTTGCAAGCTTTGTTGAAGACTTCCCTTCGCCGTCAGTTGTGCACTGACTCATAAATGTACATACCGCACTCATCTGTGGGAAAATGCCAAACTAACTGCGCAGACATTCGAGTGTTCATAATGCACGTTTGTGTCTGCGGATGTGGGCTGCAAGTGGTCAAGTCCATTCCCTCCATCCGCTGTTAGCAGAGGCACCCGCCACTCAGCAGAACTTACCCAGCATGTTGGCGTTGTTCCTGTTCACCGGTTTGGGTGGAGGCAGGGGGGGCTGCTTGGCGGCCTGAGAGGAGGAGGAGGAGGTCGGAGCTGCAGGTGAAGACTGCTGAGTGGACACACCGGCGGAGGAGACGCACCGAACAGCTTTGGACGCTGCGGCCGAGGGGGCGGAGGGAGAGGAGTACGGGGCTGCGGGGTGGTTGCACAGAGTGCGAGGTGAACCCTCGCTGTCGGGCTCAGGGGTGGAGCTCATCAGCCACTTTGGTGTCATGACAGGCTGCTTCGGTGGCAGAGGTTCACGCAGGGTGTTCCGCAGGGCTTCCGGATCGGTGACAAAGTGGCTGTCTGACTCTGTGAAAACACAGTATTGTGGGAGATATGTTACATAAAAGAAGTTCATTCCATTTTAAATAACTTTAAAACTACTCTGCAGCACCACAATCAGCTGAAATGTAATCAAAGATGCCAGTGGCACTTTCAAATCACCAGCTGTGGTGCACACACAATATTCCACATTTACAAAGAGTGTGTTTATCTTTTCCTTTATTGACTTAGGAACATCTCATGAGGAAAAAAACAACTCTACATATAAAAGTTTCAGTTCCGGCACATTTCTGCTGCTTCACCACTCCAAGCACTCTCTGTGATAGCCCTTGTTTGAGAATTGCATTATCTAGGGATCAGCTGTGAAGATAAACAGAGTAGGCGGCTGCAATTACCACCAAAGAGCCACCTCCCTCTGCCCACCCCACCGCACCCCCGAGCAGCCCCTGCGTTGCCGCAGCTCCCACGCCATTCTTCAAAGCTGCAGCTCTGAAGTCGAGGGTTATTTATTTACAGGGAAGCCTTTATCGCGGTGTCGTCACACAACCAACGAGGAAATAATTAAGTGGAAAGGAGGAAGTGGGCATGAGCAGCGGAGAAGAGAGAGAGAAAAGGAAGACAGAGAGCAGGAGATGTGATGAAGATAGAAAGAGAGTGGGAGAGGGAGAGAAAAAGCAGCATCAGAGAAGGAAAAAAGAAAAATACAAGGTGATGCATGAAGCAAAATAGGTGAAAACATGGCGTTTTCATCATGACAATATGACAGTGGGCCATGTGTCAGATCAACGCAAGTCTAAAAAAGACCCCTTATTTCTCAAAGCGTAATGTTTCAGTGAAATCCGTGAGCTGCGGCTCTTCACCAATTATCACGGAACTGACAGTGTTATCGTTAAAGGGCCTTAATGGGTTTAGTGATCGTGACACATTAATTAGGAGGGGAGAAGAGAGGACGAGCTATTCCCTCATGTGCCTGAATAAGAAGCGTAGCTGGAGCAGGGCCCCTGGGAGCCGACAGGAGCCTGTCTATATCTGGGAGGACAGAGCGTAAGCAGGAAAGTGACAGCAAGTGGGAGGAAGAAAGAAAAAAAAACATTGACTGAAGAATCCACTGCTATTTTCAAAAGCGTATGAAGGAGGTCGAGTTTTAAAACATACATCAACAGGGATCTTATAATTACAGCTTTCAGAAGAGCTTTGGAAGAGCTCAGGCGACTCACCTCTGTGGGTCCTTCCCTCTTCGGCAGATGCATGTCGAGGGAGCGTGGGCTTCCAGTCAGCTTCCATGGGCCTGCTCCTTCTGCCGTCCTCCGACGGGGCCTTCTGCAGCCCAGGCCTCTTCTGCCCGTCCTCGGGGTGAAGACGGCCGCCGCGTCTGCCCTCCTCCATCTGGCCGTGAATCTGTCCCTGCCAGACCACATTTGGCTTCCACTCCACCTCACCGTGCCCACGCACCACCATCCCGCCACCTCTCCGCACATCTTCATGCAGTCCCGTGCCCCTGGCGCACGGGCCCCCCCGGCGGTCTCCGTCCAGGGGAGGCCGGCCCCTGCGGTCGTCTGGCTGGGTGAGCCAGGCCTGGCTCATCCTGAAGTCGGACTCAGAGGGGAGCTGGCCCTGGTTGCACGGGCTCCTGCCACTGTTGACGACCCCTGCACCGCCACCTCCGACCCCGGAGCTCACCGGCAGAGTGTGACCATTCTTCACGTAGGGAGGCTTCAGGTTCTGTGCATCTGCATCTTAAAAGGTTGAAAAGAACATGAGTCCTTGGAAAAACAAACATCATATTGAGAAAATCTTACATTCCTGAATCACTGAGCCAGAATATGAGACAAACATCCACTCAATCTAAATGATTCATGTTTAACACTGGCAGGGTCATGTTTGATAAAGTAGAATATTCATGTCATTTACTTGTTACCCCCCTGTGTGAATCTCCATGTGGTACACATAAAGATTAGTTTACTGATTCATTATATCATTGACAAAACTCTCAATGATACAACTGGTTCATCTTTTTGGTTTTTTTATTAAGCAATAATGCCAAACATTGGCTAATCACAAATATAAGGATTTGTTACTTCTCTCTGCGTTATATTATAGTAAATTAAATAATTGTTGGTTTCCAACTGTTGGTTGGATACTTCCAGCAATTTAAATTGATTTATAGGGCCCTGAGATAATACGACAGGTGTCTTTCACTATTTTATGAAATTCTACAGACTGATAAATACATTTTTAGAAAATCAACTGATGAACTGGTCATAAAAATCTACTTTTGTTGCAGCCATGTTCTACAGTAAAAAGGAAAGATGATGTTAAACCAAGCCCTGTAGAGAGTCTGTGTTTGTCGGTGTGATGAAGGAGCAGCTGTAGGTTTAATAAATGTGCTTCTGCAACAGTGGGGCCAGCAGAACGCGTGCACACACCTCTCAAAGCTCTTTTGCTGCAGGGCACATTTTGTTCCCCTTTTCCTCAGCTCTGGAGAGTGGCAAGCCATTTTTAAACAGACATTATATTCGTGTAATGAAGGTGAGAGTAAATGTAACTTTTCTAAGAACACGTCTCAGACTCCTAGTGGACAGTGTTCGTGCCATAATGTACTGAACATGTACCGTCTGTGTGGGTGCGATCGCCTCGGGGCGGCTGCTGTCAAGACGCAGCAAGATCAGCTCTTACCGTTGTCCGGGACCTCCTTCAGCACTCCCTGCTCTATGAGCTCCTGTCGCGTGCGCCGCGTCGACATCTTCCTCTCCAGCTCTGTCATCAATACACGTGAGAAAAAAATTTGTGTGTGACCTCATGCTCCAGAATCCAAATGATGCGAATTCTGAGATATTTTGTCAGCAGCTTTTGTCTTATTGCAAGTGGACTAAAAAACACACAAGGAGAGTAGTGGGGGCTTGTAGCATTCAGGCAGAAACACGGGAATTCTGATGAAACTGAATGTAACTGATATGACCAGTGAGAAAGAAGGGGGTTTGGGGGTGAGGGGGGGTCGAACAATGGGTTGAAAACACAAACCTTCTGAAGTCTCCTTGAACCTGTCGCTGCTTTTCTTCTTCCGCCACTTCCACGGCTTGAAGATCTTGCCAAGGGTCGAGAACTTGCCCTTACGCTTTGGGGGAGGGGTGCTGTCCCCCGTGCTGCCCCCCTCTCCCACCATTGTGCTGTGGTGCTGCTCAGCTTCATCATCTATAAGAACAGATAGAACAACATTATATCATTTTTTCAAAACGCGACACGGGAGTGCGGGGAAAGGAGAGCGTGGATCCATCAGCCGTCACAATATTCTGACAAAGGACTTCTATTCTAACTGAGCTCATCTGCTGCCTGTGTAAAGATAGGCCGTGCTCATTACGCCTGTTATTATCTTTAGCCGTTAGTTCTCGGGGACTGAGTGTGCTTTGGCAGGGCGATGCCGAGAGCTCATGGACTGCTCCACAGATCCTCAGTTAACAGGATGGGGTCTGGCGATGGCGTCGAGCCAGGATTTGTCTCTGTCAAGTGCTCACATTCCTTGGCTGGATGGAGACTAGTGCCTTATCGGTCATTCAGGCCCGCGCTGCCTCCACAGAGAAGAGAGGCACACACGGATGCAATCCCACAGGAGCAGGAAAAAACCTGTCAGTCATGTTACATACAAAACAAAACCTTTAAAAAAAACCAGATCATTATGAGATGCCAGTAAGACCCGCAGTACTTCATTAAATTGGCAGTCGTGGTTGCATATTCTTGGTTACGTAATTGACAGGTCAATTGACAGGGTGCTGAGCTCACAAGAGGGTTCTGAACATTCGCTCTCTCTCAAGGCTGCAGCCGCTGTTTTCGGGCAGACATAACATTTACCAGTGAAGAGAGAATAGGGTCAGATTTACAACATCCAGACTCCTGCATACAAAGGATTCTAAACAATGCCTGGCCACGCAGTCCGATTCCCACTAAAATATCCTCTTCACAGAATACCTACAACACTGATACGGCTTAATAAGCACTCCAATGAAGAACACCAAAAATTATATATCATTTGACTCTTTGTCTCTCACTCTCTCACACACACACACACACACACACACACACACACACACACACACACACACACACACACACACACACACACACACACACACACACACACACACACACACACACACACACACACACACACACACACACACACACACACACACACACACACACACACACACACACACACACACACACACACACACACACACACACACAGGGGAACGTAGGTTTATCTACAGAACTGATGGGGTTTCAGTTTCTGGGACATTTTAGCATGGTGGACGTTGGATGGTGGATCACACAGGATTCAAAACCCGTTTTCGCAGCTGAAGGAAACAGTATTTTACCGCCTCTCCTCACCTCGGTGCTGCTGGCAGGGTAACATTCAAAACATTAATTTGAATGCATTTCAAATTAAAATTGCTCAAGTTAATGCATTGCTGACAATTAAAAAAGGAATTTCTCCATATGTCTTGAATTTTTTTTCCTTTAAAACGATAAAAAAAAAAAAGTGTGTTTTTTTTTTTTTAAATGTCACTATTCTACCTGGAAGAGGGGTGTTAGGCGTCCAGCTTCCATGGTGGTGGGACTTGAAACAGCATGCCATGGGGAAGCAGGAAGCATCTGTCAACCCCAAAATCAACTGTCCTGTATATAAATCCCAACAATCAAATCAGCAGGGGAGAAAACGCCGGAAGGACAAAGTTGCAGAAAACTGCTAGAAGCTACAGCAGAAAGGGTCCGGGGGGTTCAAGGAACATATCCGCACCATGGAAATCCAGCTTATCTTGGATAGGGAAAGGTCCGAGGATTCAGACCAGCTGCCATAACATCCAGATTAAGCGTTGCTTAAGACAGCTTCCCCGGTGATCCAGAGCCGAGGTTCTCACACAGCAGACTGCTCTGACACAGTGGCTCAGCTGAAGCCAGTGAGGCAGGATAAGAGCTGGCGGTGCCAGGCCTGCACACTCCACAGCACTGCAGAGATGACGGCCGCAGGCCACTCGGGCCATGCGGCAGGCATCCGTTCCAAAAAAGACAACCGATCGTATCCTTAGAAGATTCGAACATACGCCAGCGTCGCCCGATTGTAAAAAGTGCCCATCCACGGACAAAAAGGATGTCACCAAGCGCAGTACGTCCAAACTCAATTATTGCCTTCAGGAGGATCAAAATCATTCTTCACGGAAACGGTGAAAAAGCTCGTCATTGTTTCAGCTGTAGCGAGAATACGTCTGGTGTGTGGTGGCACTACAGCTGTGTGTGACTGTGGGAATGGGAGTAAAGGGTGAATAGAAAATTTAAAAAAGAGGAAAAACTACAGGACCTATGGGGGGGGGGGGGGGGTCAGCCTGGAAACACAGGGAGGAAACAGCACTCCACCCTGATTCTGTGACCGAGAACAAAGACAACCTCTTCCCCTCACACTCGACAACACAGTCAACTGTACAGCTCATGGAAACACAGCTACTGCAGGAAGGTAGAACACTGTGACACCAGTGAAACCGATTCATATTCTCACTGTAAAAAACATCAAGGTGACATAAAACATGTTTCTATTCAGAACAAATCCAGAACGAGATTTCTTTAGTAGTCATGCTCTGTAATCAGGAGGGCTGCCAAGATAAGGCATACCAGTCAGGAAACATGGGGGTGTGCGACACTGCGTGTGTGTGTGTGTGTGTGTGTGTGTGTGTGTGTGTGTGTGTGTGTGTGTGTGTGTGTGTGTGTGTGTGTGTGTGTGTGCGTGTGTTCCTCTGACGTAGCCCCATCCTGAAGCCACACCTACCACTCAATCTATCAAACACATCCCAGAGAGAGGCCAGATTTGTCTCCAACCCCGTGACTCAATGAGTCATGGCAGCCCCCGGTCAGGTGAGCATGTGGTCAAAGAAAATTGTTATTTTAAAAAATGACCCGGGACTTCGGCCCATAAAGCGAGCCAAGCCGCCCCAGTCGCTTACATAACAAAACCTGCTTCCACGGGGTGCAAGGGTTGGGAAACACAACCTCATTACAACCCTAAGCTCTGCGAGGGCAGCTTATGAAATTTAATCTATTTAATTGGTTATAATTTGGTGGTTATAATCAGTGCGACTGTTTCTTGTGTAATCTTGATGGGCCTAAAACCAGTTGTCCAATTAAAACCCAATAACACTGTAGCATCAAGTTAAAAAATACAATCAGAGCTATACAAGGTTAAAAAAAGTTAAATTTGTCCAGTGAATTCACAACTCGCAACTTGTTCAAAGTCATAATATCTGCTTGAAAATGAATTAGGTCTGTTTACATTCTTTGATGAGAACAGCTGCAATCATTCAAAGAGGGAAAATCTCTTCCAGTCAGACGAAATCACCATTTCCAAAGAAATTAATTCCAACATCTAAATTCATCGTCCTGTGCTTGGTGAGATAAGGAAATAAGTGCACCATGCATGAATGAGTGTGTGAAAACACAGCTGAGATTCATCCATGTGATCCCAGTGATTTAACATTCCCTTGTGGTGGTGAAAGTGACGGGGTTAGAGGGAGGCGAGAGAGAGAGGGAGCGAGGGAGGAGACTGTGCAAAATTGATTATACAATGTCCAAACCTTATTTCTCCTCTATGCTAAAAGGCACTGAGAAAACCTATCAAATTATAGAAATGGTTTGCATGAGTGTACACAGGACACAAGGAGTGCACGAGTGAGTCCAGAAACTCACCGCCATTGTCGTGTTTTTGTGGGTCCTGAGCTGGAGTCTCCACATGAAGGCTCTGTCCCATGATCCAGCCCCTGAGGGGCCTCGGACCTGTCCTGCACCCAAAAATGTGCACACTACACCGGACGGCTCGGCAGTGACACCTGCCTTCCCCCTCCTTCAACGAAGCCCCCGCCCCCCCCGAGGTCTCCTCTATCTCTGGTCTTTTCTTCTGCTCTCTGTTTCTCGTCTGCCCTTCTTCTACGCCTTTCAGTTCAGACCTTCCTCGGTCCCTCCCTCTCGCAATCTCCTTAAGACCTTCCCTCCCTCCAGGAGCTGGACTCCCTCTCCCCCTCTGTTACTGACCCTCCCCTCCTTGGCTCAAAGCACAGGTCAGCAATCACAGAGAGAGAGAGAGAGAGAGAGAGAGAGAGAGAGAGAGAGAGAGAGAGAGAGAGAGAGAGAGAGAGAGAGAGAGAGAGAGAGAGAGAGAGAGAGAGAGAGAGAGAGAGAGAGAGAGAGAGAGAGAGAGAGAGAGAGAGAGAGAGAGAGAGAGAGAGAGAGAGAGAGAGATGCCTGCCATTCCAGGGAGCAAGACCGAGTTACGGTATGTTTTCAATTTCGTGTGTGCGCTGCGGTATGTGATGCAATGTGTGCATCCAATAATGTATGTACAGTGTGATGCATGCCATGTGGTGCAGTGGGTCTCAAGAGAAACGGGACTTGCATGATCATAACACTGAACCAGGGTGAATGAAACAATGAAAAGGACAAAACTGCCACAGAAAGAAAAAAAAAAACCAAGACTTAAAAACCGCAGAGCTCAGACCACATTGTTTGCCCTGAAAACTATTGTGCCTCACACACTGGTGTCAGTGTTTTCCTTCCAAGACTGACTAGGAGAACAGAGGATAGAGATACAGATCGCAACTGTAGAATTCCTAAGTGAGTAAAGCACCTCAACTCACAAGCAAACCTTACCTTTGTCTGGATGTGAAGGAAGAAATTCCAATCAATGCCCTCAATCAGGAGAAATATTCCTAAAGATCAGAGACACGACCTTTTGTGGGAGCAGCATAAAGGTCAAGCGTGTCTGAGATGCTGCTCCGTCTCAACGCCTGAGCGTGAACTACAGACTCGAAACCACATGCGGCAGTTGAGCTGCTACTATGACAGAGCTTGTTGAAGAAGAAATCACTCTCCGTCTATCTGGCCGATCGGAAGATGAGTCGGTCAGACATATGCGGCCGTTTCTCTATCCCGCACGCACGGCAATATTAGTACTACTGCTGTTGTGCAGGACTCGTGTTTATCACGCTGCTCACCTCTCTTAAAGCCTCCAGAAACCTTTTTTTGCACATCTCCAAGTCGCCTATCACAGTATGAACAGCCTTGGAAGCATCAGCATGACTTTGAAACGCGCTTGCCAAGGAGAGCGACCCTATTTTGGGTCCGAATATAGAGAGGTAGAGCAAGAAAGACAGAGAGAGACCACTCTCTCTATAGAGTCCCGGAGAGCGTACTGGACCCCCCTGAATTAGTGCTTTGATTTCATTTGAGGTTGGAGTGTCAGAAAAAACCTTGTCTGACTGTGCCTCAGAGGAATCCGGGGAATCAAGCTGTGTCATTACGCCTGGATAGATCAGAGTTTTTTCGAGCGTTTGGCTGTATCTCAAGCTGTTTATTAAAGATGGAGAGCGAGTGTGTTCCTTTTCCTCTTCCTGTGCCCCACATACAGCCTTCGCATCAGGCCGCCTTCCAGAGAGAGCTGAGCCAACCCACAAGAGTCCAGAACCTGTTGGCCTGACCTGGATAAGAGACTGGGTCAGGCCACTTTTTAGCAGGCAGACAAACTGAGCCAGGTGCACACATACATGTACATACGCTGCCATGTCCAACATGGGGGAATATGAACCGTGCCCTTTGGATTGTGATATAATGCTCAGTGCTTCAAGATTCATTCATGGCAGAAAGTTAGCTTTTTTTAAAAAATGTTTTCAAATAGAGAATTATTCATATTTTTGTATAAGATGAGTTTTAACTGTATATTGACATTAAACCCTGACTGAGTATTTTTTTTTACCTTGGGCAATGATTCCTAAGCATTATCAAACAATTATGACAAAGAAATGTAATTGAGGCTTGATATTTTACAGTTTAACCATAAACTTAGCTTAGCATATACTAAAAACAGGAGGAATACAGCAATCCTGGTAACAAGGTAACAAAACCTACACCTGGAAGTCAGAGAAATATTCCAACACATAACCTCCTGTAAAACAACAAACTGTTATTATACTTTTTTTTTATGGATGAAATAAATAAGATGAAACGATGTAAAGGTAATGTGTGGGAGACCTCCAGAGGTGCTGGTGTCAATCTTCTCACCAATCTCTTGGAAGGAAAAGCAAATAAGTATATTTCCCAAAATGTTTAACTCTGCCGCTAGAGTGCGAATCCTAAATATCCTGTCGATGTTTATCACAGTCCTGCAGGATTGAGAGTCGTGTAAGGCTTTTATTGTGAAGTAGCCATGGGAAGTCTTATGAGCGATAGTCACAAGGGATGGCTTAGTGTACGCACATTTGGGCATATCTAACTGCTTTGTTTTGGCAGATTCATTTTTAATATAAGGGAACTGGCTGACAGAAATCCAAAAGTAAACACAATCAAGGTTCGTCTGAAGCTGAATAACACACAAAAACTCATATTCTTAATATTCACAGAGAGTCTTAAACAGGGATACAACAGATATTCACTAGAGTGTGTCTTCTGCAACACACCGCATAACTCAGGCCCGTGATGACGAGGGAAAAAACCCTGAAAAGCCAAGCGGTGACACTGGAAACTGATCCTCAGTCAGGGCCTGAGGTTGAGAAATGTATGGTCGCAGTCCTGAGTGGCTCGTAAAAACGTGCGAGGCTAGACAGACTCCGTTAACACAGTGAAATGTACAGAGAGAGATGAGCGGATCTACAGCTCTGACCACAAGCATTAACACACTGCACTTAACAAACCACAACGAGCGACTTGGTACTCACCACGATTTTCCATTACAGAGTTTGAGGCACAGCAGTCGACGGTTCCTGCAAAACAACAGTTTGAGCATGAGCACCGGTTCAGAATGTGAGCGAAGATACTTTAAGTTAAATGAGTGGAGTAGCAGCGGTAATTTGGTTTTTCCTCAAACCCTTCTTTAAAAAAAAAAAAAAAAAACTCACTGTGGTCTTGAATTCGGGAGATATTTCGTCTTAAATGTTTTAATTTAAATTCCTTGAAAGCCCTAATTAATCTTCCCAGTTGAAAAGCATGTGAAGCATCCAGAGATAAGCCCAGTAATTCTTGGTCACTATCGAGCCTAATTAAGTCAAACCACATGTGGTCACATCTATTTAGCAGAAGAAATGACATTTAATTTTTATATAATTTAGTAAAAGATATTCTTTTACTAAATTAACTGAGCCACTGGTCTGGTTCGGTCTTCGTCATTAGCTGTTCATTTTGGATACATTTTAATATTTTTATCAACTTCTATACATTTATGATTTTAATGCTTGTTTTTTTTTTCTTTTATCAATGCACATTAAAAAAAATCTGAGCTTCCTCCAAAACATAATCTTCGAGTGATATTCATTTTGGACTTGGGGGAAGAGTGTGTAACCCCAGCATCATTTACATTGGATTTGTGTAAATATATACAGTATATATAAAAAAGAGTGTTGACATACACAGTAGAAAGTCATGGATGAGGTGGGGGGTGGGAGCAGTGTAGCAGTATTCATTCAGGTCTCCTGATGATGAGGATGACGGCAGCTCCACCCATCTTAACCCCTCTGGTACAGAATAACAAAGAAGATTAGATCATAGTTAGTCATTAACCAAGAGAACTTCCAAGAAGGAGTGAAGATTAAAGATTGATGGAGACCCATGGATTCCCAGAAACTTGGACGCATCAATACAAGAAAAAAACGACATATTTAGACCATAATGTCTGGTCTCGAACAACAACAAGACCCCATTTACACCTGGCGTTAAGTGTGATCTGCATCTTGATAGGTCGTGTGCATAGAGCTGCTAGGTGCAAATGGGCTCTGACAATTTTGCTAAAGGGCCAAAACAAGGTTCATTCTTTAGTCCAGTCAGATTCGTGCTCACACACCAACTCCAGCTGCAGCTCCTTGTGTAGGTGTCACAGCCAGAGGGACGACATCAAACCTCAGGAACGAATGTGAACACGCTTCACAACTATTTTTAGTGTCACTAACTTGAGCAGATCTTCAGTATCCTTATTCCCCCCACCCCCTAAGGACGATAAAGGACGGATGCAAAGTGTGCAGCAGGACATAGTACAAACTTGTATTTATCTCAGAAAACACAGTTTGGGACGGACGGAAGCACAACATCACTCTGGTCAACTAAAAAAAAAAACAACAATGCTACAGCAATACTCCTCAATCTGAACAGCTGAAGTGAGTGGATTTCTCTCCTGTCACGCTTAAGCTGGTGCTAAAATCTCATGTCAAATCTCATGGGAGACACGTACTCAGATGTTTGGTTCCATCTTGGCATTGTTCAAATTATTCTCATGTAAAAATAAATTTAAAAAGTCGAAGCACTCATCAAAAACACTCAAGTCACGCAAATCACTTCATAACCAATAACTGAACCTTTTAAGAATCTCAAGTGGATCATTCATGTTTGACAAAAATATTTTTGCTGCTCCCTAAGAAATAGGGTTTATTGATTTTTGGAAATAATAAAAGGGCTTCATTGGAAATATGCTAATGTGATATTGACCTGCAGCAATGATCCATTCTCCTTCAAAATAAATAGGAAAATGATGTTATTATTTCACTGGTCCGAGGACTGTACGACTGCAGTTTATATGAATTGTGCTTCTCTGCATCTTTTTGTGCATCCTCCTTTGGTTTTGATTGAAGTTCCACCTGTATGCTTTCAAATTGTAACCCAGGACAACCAAAACTCTGAACACTGCAGACACAGTGATTTGCAATTTTCTGCTACGGTTTTATGCAACTGGAGACAGTGTGAGCATTAAAAACAAGATTGCCTGATACCAACCAATATGCACGTTTACGGACCATGTAGGTTAAATAGGAGTTGCAGGATTGTGCTGTTTGGGATGTCAAGAGACGGGGCAGACCGAAGAGCCCCGGGGCAGAGAGCAGCAGAGCAGGGGTGAAACAGACTCAGCTGTGATTTGACTCAGTTCAGAGAGGGGACAGAGTTTGGCTCCACCACACGGATGCTGTGATGGGCAGAACTTCCAGTACAGCTCTTACACTGGAACACAAAAAGGTTCTCAAACAGGAAACTGGGAAATTTAGCTGACTTTACTTTGCTGCACCTATGGACCTATTGCATTTGCCCATTCACTTCCCTTTGCCTCTCTCCGTATTTATCGCTGTAAAATGATTGTTTAGGAACTTGGGCTCTGGGGAATTAAAATGTGCATTTTACAGAAAATTAAAGAAAATTAAAATAAGAATCACTTGCAGCTCTAAATTCATACTAGACTGCCAATGGTCCATTCTTTGCAATAAAATAGCTGCCACAGTATAAAAGCCATAACTTATAGGGCAGTGGGTTAAAAAGCACAGAGATTTGTTTTGCATGAGAAACAAAAAACAACAACATTATATGAGGATAAAAAAGGCTGTAATATGTACCAGTAAAAAAAGAAAAAAAAGTACCAAACCCCAGCCCTTAACGAGACCACAGAATTCCTCTAGTTCCTCGTTCTACATTACTGATGAATATCATCCCAAAGTAATTGTTCTGGTGGTCTGATGGACCTGCGTATCGTCTGACATTTCACTGAACTACTGGTCAAACCAAACTGCAGCGTCTCACAGGCCTGATGTTACTGTCAATGACTGGAGAGATAAGAGCAGAAGCCTGTTTTGGCTCTGTGATGGTGTCCAGGCTGATGCCGTTGGAGCTCCCCGTCACTAAACTATTGATTTAATCAAGGATCAATGTCCTGCCATGAATCAAAGCTCCGTCTGCCCGAGGCACATTGCGCCGCGGCTGTGCGGCATTTTGTGATACACAAGTCAGGCGTGTAAACTCAGAAGCGGTTTCCAACCCGTATGATTATTTGATGAGTTTAGGTATTATCCGCTGTTCCTCTTTCAGGGCAATTTACTGGCAGGGTCAAAGGTCAACTTCCCTATCAAAAGAAGAAGCATGAATAACGACACATGGGCAAATGAAGTCGCCTAAATCCACATTAAATGGGTTTTACAGTGTTTTTTTTCCAGACAGACTGGAGGAAAACCCTAACACCGCTGAGAGGAGTCAGATGTATCCGTGGTCGGGGATATAACATTTTTTACACTCCCGCCCAGTGCCACAGCCTTGGCTGGATGACTCAAAATAATCGAGCCGAGTGGTGAGTGTTCCTCTCCATCCCGGGCAAGAGAAAATATCTTTGGTGTCTGAAAGTAAGCGCGGATTTGAGGCGGCGAGGGGGTAGAGCTGGAAATGCAGAGAACGTTCCACCCTTTCAGCCACAGCGTTATACGTTTTCTATGCATAACACTTGCCTCTCTGCATGTACACTACAACATCCAAAGGGGGGGGGGGGGGCTGGCTTGAGGCAGATGCATTCCACAATCAAATATTGCTGTTTCACTTGCCGTTTGTGTCAGGCTCACAGCCAGTCTCAGAATGTGCCCATGAAAAAAGGATGTTGATGGCCTAGTTCCCTTTTTGAGTTGTTAACCCTCTCCCTGCTCTGTGCCCCACACAGCAGATCAATAGGAACGTGTCCAAACTGCGCAAGACCTCTGTCACTCTGCGTCTTCACCGTCATCGATACGGTCGGTCAATTCTCTGAATCGGCAAACGGGTCTAACACACAAGCGACTTAACGACAAAAACACCCAGTCAGAGCCTAAATATTGAGACAAACGTTACCTCGGATCCAAGACTCATCAGTCACCGCCCGTACTATTGTCCCGTCAAAACTCTACAACGAGGATGGACCACCTTGTTTGAAACCTACATTAAGAACCCACATCCTTTTGCTGGATGATAGTTTGAGGACGGATGATACCAACTGGTAGGTCCCTTTTCTTCCCCACCAGCTTCCGTCCCACAAACGCTCCCACCAGGAATAGGAGCCACCAACCAGGTATGCGAGAGCGGCCGTTACAGCCCGCCGAGAAGTCCCGACTGTATAATCTTCTGTGGGGCGCACACACCCCCCCTCGCTGGCGCACACAACTAGCGCTGATTCAATTACAATGGGAGCGGAAACGACAGCAGCTGGCTGGGTTGTGCCATCCTTAAATAGCAGCTCGCTTCTCACTCCAGCGCTTGGGTTTTGGGCACAAGAAGTCACCAAGTAAGTGGATAAAAATCATCAACTCCACACTTTTAGACCTCTGTGTGAAACAAGACATTCTTGCAAACAAAAGTGGTGAATAGTCGATTTAATCCCAGTTAATACCCGAGACAGGTGGGCTGAGCTGAAGCATACTCACAGGCCGCTGCAGACAGAGGTATCCCTGAGAAGTTTTTGTAGATGTGGGGGGGGGGGGGGGGGGGGGGGGGGGGGGGGAGTGGCAACCAAGTCAGACGAGCAGTTCGTCTGCTTTCTGCAGTACTGTGTATCCAAGCTGCACAGTCTCCGCACCGCGCTCAGGAATGGCTGGACAAGGGTGCCTGTTCCCAATCCGGGCCAGGTGAGCGTCATCACCGAGCCTGCCCCAGAAAAGAACCATTCACCACAGGGACCGGTGGCCCACTTTCAAAAAAAGGAGCCCAAAAACGCTCCGCGCGTACGCTAAAACTTTTCCCTCCTCGGCGTCCCCTCCACCTGTGTGAAGAACACTGCACTGCAGGGGGGAACGGAGCATGGCCTGTCACCGTGCAACACCACACCGTGGGGCAATTGATCATGTACACAACGAGGCACGGATGCTGCACGCTCTAATGCACACTTCACATTCAGCGCCTCCAGCCCGAAGGCGAGGATCGTCCACCTCTGCTCCCTGACAGCCGTGGCTGCTGCTGCTGCCTGGAGGAGGGTGGGGGCGGAGGGGGGAGACGTTTGGCCGAGAGAGCTCCGGAGGAATCTCAGGCACGGATCAGTCTCATCTGGGGTCTAACCAAATCAATCAGGCCCGGCTGACAGCTTTACCATTCTGGTTGCCTCCTAATGGCCCATTAAAGATGAGGGGGGGGGATCCAATGGGAAGTGGAAAGAGCAAAGCTACAACAATAAGCAATGAGGCAGCTTCTTTTTTTTTTATACCCTGAGGAAAATTTGCTGGTGGAGGAATTACACCAGCCATGGGGCAGATGGAAGCAGGGGAAAGGAATGTTATGGTACAGATATAGAAGAGGAGAGAAGAGGCTCAAACAGGGAGAAGAGGACCAGGCTGACAGCCGGGCTTTAAAAGATCTCACACTGTGAATATGAAAACATAGAATAAAAAGAGATGCAAATATTTAACAACAAACAAAAAAAGGAACACTGTTGAAACCACACAGCGTCCCTTTCTGACAGTGTCCCATAGCCTGACACTTCCACACCTCAATGAATACAACATCCTGCGATGTCCTTGAAGGAGGAAAAGAAAAGATCCAATCTGCGCTGCTGCTTACTATGAATAAGAAATGCTAAATATGTGGGAGGGGAAGGGGAAGGGGAAGGGAAAGGCATCTCTCGGCCAGCATCTCTCGAATTGCACTTGAACGCAACAGAGCCGCGCGGGCAGGCGAGTGAACACCACGTCTTCCATCTACAACCCCACGTCCTAAGTAGATCTCAATTGAGCGCTGATTTCTCTATAATTGCATCGGCCGAGATTACACCGACTACTGCTTAACCGGCTTCCGTCCTGAGGCGAGACACAAATTACCTGGGAGGTCGACTCGGGTCTCCATCGCGCGGAGAGCATCCAATTAGAAAGCGACCGTCGTTGCTCCCGGTGCAGGAGGAGAACACGGGGCCGTCGACATCGACCACCCTCTCTCCGTGTGTGTGTGTGTGCGCGCGCGTGCGTGTGTGTGCATGGATCTCGCGCCCGTGGACTCGAGATGCTGCTGATGGGTGAACGGGAGACCAGAGTAAAGTCAGCCTCAGTTGACCACGGCGAGTTCCGGTCTCACGTTTCAAAATAAAAGTACCGCCGAAAGCGTATTGCGACGTTTTTTGTACAAAATGCCACATTAGAATAGAAATCACCGCTATACGCGGTCTCATCATTCGCTGCTGACAGTTTAGTCATATAGCCAAGCGACATGCAGATCAACCGTGAAGCAAAGTCATGTCATTAATTTGGAGGCGTGTACATTTAAAGCTACAGATTATTCAAAGTGATCGGCTCTATGTTTGGAACTGATTTTTTTTCCTGGTGCAATCAGTATGCGATGTAGCACACAGGGAAATGCGTCCACAAAGGTTTGTAATATATGTATTTATTGTTTCGTAATATCTGACACGCCATGGGGGGAAGGAGACACAGCCCGAGGGTGCGGGCAGCGACGAGCACCATCATCCACATCCCGGATATCACCCGCATCCTTTGTTGTGCGTGGACGCCTCTGCAGAGCATCCGTGGAAAAATGGAGTTTGAGGTGGAGAAGCTGCAGCTGTGAACGGGAGCAGCAGAGACACGCGACGTGTTGCAGCGACGGTCAGCAGAGGACCGACGCGTTCGGGAGAAACGTCGCGTTGTGTCAAGTTAGAGCGCAACTTAAGTTGATTGTCCGCGGGGACGTGTTCCCTCCAAACGGAGGCGCGTTTCTCTCCCACAAGACCCCCCCCCCCCGTGACTTACCCTCCTCCGCCTCCTCCTTTGGAACGAGATACAGCCGATTTAAGAGCAGCAGACCCCGGTCATCTCCTCTCACCTCACTCTCCCCGTCTTCCATCCAGCACCGGGTCCAAACATTTCACGCACTAACCGGAAACCGTCCCGGGCCCGGGCATCTCGGTACCGGTAGTTCTCGGCGGGGGCTGCATCTCCTCTGCGGGCGTTGCGAGCGCGGCTCCTGTTTGCGCGGTAAAGACTTCAATACCCAGCAGGCACCGCGGTGCATCGATCAGCGGTGGGCAGGGGGGTGGAGCAGCATACCGTTATGTTGTCCAGCTTGTGGTCATGGAGAATGAGGATGTATTCACTTTTCCATTTCCCTTCATTTTATTCACTGTTAAATGAATAAATTCAAGATAGATACCTCCCTTAATCGTAATAGGGTTTTCTGTCATGATTTACCCCATAACAGCTATTATTAACAGTCATGTTGAAGCTCAGTTTGCAATAGTATTGTAAAATAATATTTCTGCAGCACTTCTGTATGATTGGGCTTCAGAAATAAGGTTTGTGGCTCTACTAATCCATCCTTTTCTGTTTGACTTTTAAAGAGTGAATCCAATGAATGGTTTTACTTGTAAATTAATGTGTGAGGGAGAGTCTTGTTTGTCTCAATGGTGCACACCTGATTTTAGTAACAAAAAGTATTTATCTATAAATATCTTTGGACAGAAAATGGATAGATCACACAGAAGATTAAGCAACAGAATTGTGTTTCCTTCTCTCTCTCCCAGTTTCTGAATCCTTATTGACACCTCACATCACCAAAGGTGTCTCTGTCAAAGCCTCCAAATAGGCACAATTGTGCAAGTTTGAAGTCAGAATTAAGATTTTCAGAAGAAAGAAATTATCAATTTTTTGGGGTGTTTGTTTTTAATTATATGTGTACATTATAGTACATTTCCAAAGTGCAAAGTTAAGCCAAGTATGTGGCGAAGTTAATGTGACATATAGCATGTTGAGTGAAATCTGTGTATACACTGTACAATATGTTGACATAATCAATCTGTCAGATAAGCCCCTCACACTGGCTTTTTTTTTAACCATATTTTGCTGGGAAAACCTTATTTTCTTCAGTAAAATCAGCAGCACCATATTGTCGACTATAGTCTTATTGTTGGTAAAATGTCCTATGAAATTGTCGTTTCTGTGGAAAATTCTAAACAAGGCAAATACTTTGCCATCTTGTTCCGACTCGACAACATATTTCGTATATCTACTTAGATGAATGACAGTTTCTCAAAAGTGTAAATCAGAAGAGCGAGTGTTGAATTGATACTATCATCAGTAAACACGTTTTAGCCCAAAGACTCTGCCCTCTTCTAGTCTGAGTTTATGGTCGGCGGAGGCCATCTGCTGGCCGACTATAGTCACAGCACGTGGATTTCTGAGGAAACAAGATTTTAGCCCCCAGACAATAAATACAGTGCATGAGTTTTACTTTATCTAAAAAAAATACAATATTTATCTGTAAAAGTGAAGTGAAGTTTTTTCTATTCTTGTTGAGCATTTGTTGTTACAAAATGAACCTATAAAGCCAATTGCAGCAGCACATAAAATCTTTCCTGGTTCAAAAGTTTATCAGGTACCTATAATCCACAATCTCCTTAATGTCTGAGATACAGTATCAGATAAGGCATTGGAAAATATGTGGGAGGGTACATGGTACTATTAAAGTTTGCATTAAGATTTCTCTTTGTCATGGGGATATAACAATATACCATACGAAAGTAAATGTATGAAACCGACTGTAACCCCAAACATCATAAAAAAGATAAAAACTTAATTATTTAATAACTGAGATGAGCGGAAAGACATTCTTCGAATGAATGGTTCTGACTGTATACAGTATATAAGCAAGTCAATTTTTTTTATTTTATATAGAATAAAGCACTATTTATTGCTTTGTTTATTAGTTCTGAAGTGAATTCCTTATGTCCAGATAATTATTAATAACTCCATCACTGTGTTCCTGTAAGACAACTTTCAATTCAATTATAATAACACAATGATTCCCATCTAATGTATATAATGCATGCAATTCAATCAGAGAGGAATCTGATTTGTCCGAACTTCACTCTGCAGCAGGACAAAAACCCTGAACATACAGCCAGAGTCACAGCAGATGGTCTGTTCTGGTCTGAGACAGATGGTCCGGCTGCCACAGATCACGGAGTCGGTCTGGGATCACATGAGTCAGAAGACACTTGAGACAGCTGGACTCCACAGAAGAGACGGTGGTAACTTCTCCATGATGAGAAGGAACAACCTACCTGCCGAGTCCCTTGACAAATTGTTTGCATGTACATGTAGAAGAACTGGTGCTGTTTCAAAGACAAAGGGGTGTCACAGCAAATACTGATCTGCTTTTTTTTTCTTCTAGATAATTGATGAAACACATTCAAGCCAAGGCATACTTTTTTTAAAGCACCGTCAATTAGAGCAGTAATATATAAGTTTTGGGCTTACACGTGTCATTATGATGTTAAAACCGATCGCACAGTGTGATGGCGATAAAAAAACCCCAGACACCATCTGCACTTATATTGGTCACCTATAACGCTTTGCTTTCACCATGGTATTCTCTTGGCCACCGGGACGCTGTTTTCACAGAAAAATGACGACTCGATTTACGGCACAACGGGAATTGCGTCAACAAAAGAAGGCGTGTGACAGAAAAAGAAATTAAACTAGAGTGAACGTCAGATGGACATACACTCTGGTGAGAGCTCCAGGACTTCAGACGCTTCAAAAACAACATGCAGTTTGTTTCTTCTAGATTAGTAAGTAACACTAGCCTATAGATATTAATACTAATACTCAAATTGGGATTTTTATTGTTGTCTGCTTTGGACAGTAGTCAGGCTGCTGGCATTGAGTTAGCCACGATGATGCCGCTGCCACTAGTTAATGCTAGGAGACAAAAGGAAATGGGAGCTTCAGCTTCAGTCTTCTCCTCCGTTGTCTACAAAGTGGCGTTGACAACTTCCTCAGGAGGAGGAAAAGTACCTGCGTCCTTACCGGCGTCTTGCTACTGCAGTGTCTTCAAGGCAGTGACCAAACAGGCCTGGCACTAGGGTGTTCTATTCTAGAGTTCTATTTAAAAGAAAAGAAAACAGACTGACATCATCTAAAGTAAAACAAAACCCAACTTGGAGTGTCCACGGGTGTAGAAAGAGTGGAGGAATAGTCACAGACATCACGGAACTGAACAGGTTGTAAACAGGAGCCGTAGACACAGGTAGCAACAGGGAACAAACAGGACGAAGTGACACAGAGGACTGGGAGCACAGAGACTATATACCCAAGGTGGGCGGGGCAAAATTGAACACAGGTGGAACACATTAGGAACAGGTGGCAGACAATCACAGGGGCAGGAGACACAGGAAGGAGTCAAGTGAACAGGAAGAAGACAGGAAAAGGAAGTGACACAAAACGAGGAAACGGGCTACAATGTGAAACAGGAAAATAAAAAACAAGAGACACAAGGGATAACAAAAGTAACTTAAGACAATTAAAACATTAATAACAGTACACTGAAAGAAAAACAAAGACTTTTTTAAAGAGTCTACCAAGTTCATGGCGGCAGAACCATGACAAAAGCGCGGCTCTATGGCAAGCCTTTTGAGCATATATTCCATATCCTGGATATCAGACGTCAGGTTCCTCCACTATTTAACTAGTAATAATAATAAAAGCCAAAAGACTCACAAGTTCACTAGTTTCTGTTTCTGGACTCTACAAGTTAACTAGTGACTCTTTTTGGCCCAACTGGTTAACGAATACGATCAAATGTGTGTACCTAGTTAAGTAGTGAGCTCCAAAAAGAGTCACTAGTTAACTAGTTGTACTTGCTCAACTAAACTGAATACTAGTTAACATGTCGGTCCACTGGTTCAGCTAGTGATGTGATAAAATTGCACCAGTTTACATGTATGACAGTGGCGCCACCACACTAGTTAACTAGTACGGTCCAAAGAGGCATAAACTAGTTAACTAGTGCATGTTTTTGCATTGACTAGCTAACATGTAAGCTGCAACCTGCAGCCCCTAGTTCACAAGTTGCAGTTCCTCAGGTCAACATGTTAACTAGTGCACAACATGCAAATGAAGTAGACAGGATAAGGACAATATCCTGAGTCCTGATTTTTTAATATCTTTTATTTTGAACTGAATAGCCAATAGGAATCCTCAAATCCCTCTCTCCACTCCTCATTAGCATTGTGTGCTACTAGTTAACTAGTAGAGTCCAGAAACAGTCAAACTAGTGAGCTTGTGAGTCTTTTGGCTTTAACTAGTTAACTAGTGGAGGAACCTGACCTCTGATATCACGGATATGGAATATATGTTCAAAAGGCTTGCCATACTTTCACTGATAATAAAGCTAGACATGTAATGAGGGTAATGTTTGCTATGTTATCTTTTATCTTGTCCTATCAACTGATATTGCGAAACCCTGTCTGCTATCTCTGACAGGAATTGATTAAAATTAATAAACTGATCGTAAACGTTATAAGTTAAGCACTTAAGCAATTCCTCAGAATTGCCCCGCAGCTATGACAGGAGCATGTCAGATGCCATTCCATAACACTCATTCAAGGGAGTGACAATTCATTTTGAATACATGTTTTCATCGCAGTGATAGTTGTCAAGGTTTATATTATCCCTCCTTCGAACTCACCATCTGCACTTTGTCCTATTTGTTAGTCATTTCAGAAAAACAGAAAGTGGCCACACAGTGTTGCACAGTATGGATTGTTCCTGTATGGGTGAAGTGGTTTGGATGTTGACATGTCTAGAGGACAGGCAGCTGTCTCAGCCTACGTCAAGGAACATGATATGGTGCCTTGGTTGTAAAGAATCATTGCAATGCACGGTAGAGGGTAAAACACACACTTGTTCTGCTGTAAGGGCTTGTTTATGCTTTTGACTGCAAGATCCGCTTGCCTTTGCGTGACACGTTTGTTTGTAAGTGTGTGTGTGTGTGTGTGTGTGTGTGTGTGTGTGTGTGTGTGTGTGTGTGTGTGTGTAGGCGGCGGAGACACTGGGCTCTTTGCTGCACATTCTTGGGGAACAGCTGTGGAGTGTTGGACCACTGGCCGCATCAGGGTTGTTTGAACAGCAGATCCACAGTCTTTGCGTTGACACATTTCCCATACTGAGTTGCTGTTGAATGGGCGCTCATGAAGTTTTGTGGATTCCTGATGGGTTTCAATCTTTTATTAAAACAAACACTCATAAACACAGAGGCAGGCAACCTGTGATTCATGATGACCAGGAGGAGGACAAAGTGCTTCTTAGGAACAAGAAATGTTTTTTTTGTTTGTTTTATAGACTATGACATATACTATATGTACTATTTTTTCTTGATTTTTATCTTTGAGCTCTTTTACTCTATTACGCTGAAGAGATGTATAATACAGAGGGGTATTTTAAGAGTGGGAACATGTGGTTGCTATGACCCAAAAACACCTTTTTGAGCAAATGAGTAGACAGAGCATCAAAGCGTTTTAGGAATGTGTTGAATCCACAAGGGTTGTATCTAATGTGATGTGACCATTTGAAGCTAAATATACCACAGGGGTCAGCGCTGATGTGGTACATGAGTCACTTAAAGGATTGGCGCTGTTTAACTGTATCACGCTCACAATGTGCATAAATGAGATTATGCATACCAGAGCATGAGAGCATTATTCGCGCTCTCTCCACCGGGGTTTTGCGGAACAATTAGAGCATGGTAACACACACACATACAGACACAAGATATTTCACATCAGCACCAGATGTTGCTGATCCCGCACCTGCATCTTCTGAGATGGTTTCAGGCCAGCGTCTGTGGCCTGTCTGGTTCGCTGAAAAACAAATCTCTGCATGAACTCCCAACAACAATGTATATAAATCTGTCCGTTACATAACATCATTTTAACGAGTACAGCCAGGTGACGCCTGTAGGTTGTTATTATTACAATTAGTATATGGGCGCTCATGAAGTCTTATGGATTCCTAATGGTATGTGTCATTATTAGGAACCACAATACTGTTTGTAGTAAAGGATTTTCAACTTCAAACTTTAAACATATTTCCACCACTGTTACACAGTTCCTGAGTTAATGAGCTTAGTTGGACTCAAACCAAGAAGAACTGTGAGCCCTGTGGCCTCAGAAACAGGGAAATACAAAGCCAGTTAACCTTCGCCCACTGCTTTCTAAAACAAATAAAATTTTCCTTTTATTGCAGCAGGAAATTTCACGTGAATTTTTTCCGTAATGACAATGTCAAAAAGTGTACTGTGAAAACGGTCAGTGTCTTGATGTACTTTATATTTTAGTTACATTTATTTAAGTTGTTTAAACCTTGTAAAATTTTGTACATACCAAAAGCTATTTATAAGCTACATGATAAAGAGGCATTATTTAAGTGATGCAGCTGCAGTGTTACTATTAGTTCATAATCAGTAATAATACCATGTTGGGATAGACCACAATGTACGGAAATCTGTTTGGTAACTAGAAGACTTATAATTTATTGGCATTTCATATCTGACAGGGATTGATAAGGATCATTCTGTCTGATGAATAGAACAGATAAGGAGGGGGACTGATTCATTCATTTTGTCAGTCAAATTTGCAATTTAGATACAAGCCAAGAACTGGCCTGCACATGATTGACCTTATTTATAAAAAATACCCGGAGCATATTTTCTGAAAACGCTCTGTAAATGGTGGCAACAGTGAAGTGGTTCACTGGGACGTGTCCTGTTCCAGCACCATGGACAGAGTTCTGCCTCCGAAGCTGCCGGCGACTGCTCAAAGCCCGGCTGACACAGTAGTGTGCTCAGAGAGTCATAATCAGTAAATTATTTGTATGGTTTTTTATATGAACTTTATCGCTAACAGTGTTTTATAGAGTAGTCTATACAGAGACAATAGCTGTAGACATTTCTCAATCAATCATTGTTTTAAAACTCCTCTACAGGCAGTGAGAGTTGCTTTGCCCATATAACCCCTATGGCTGTTCTCTCTGACAAATGTCTGAACAGTCTGTGCATCTGCCCCATGCTCAGGCCTGCTTAGAAAAGATGGCTGAAGGGGGTCGCTCGATAAAAACAAAAAACAAAAAGCTGAAGGAGAAGTATGACGGGAATGAAACGAATATCGCTGAATACTGTGAAATCAGAGCCACGCACATCGACACTTGAGTGTCATCATTCATCAAAAGGGATTTGATCACACAGCAGAAGCAGGTCAGTTCCCCAGCACATTATTCATTAGCTGACAGCGAGTCGTCTGTTGTGATTGGTTTCTGTGGCTCCGGCCCCCGTCTGCCATCTTGCATACTCAGGTGTGCGCGGACGGTATGTACAGTACAAGCAATCCCAGAGGAACACGGGGTGACAGCCCACTTTGCACTTCTCTCTCTCTCTCTCTCCCCCCGAGCAAAGTTACAAAACGCTGCATTCTTTCCACAGATCCTTGTGACAACAGCGGCCGTGCCGCCTTTGAATACCAGGTAAACGTATTATTTTTGTGAGATTTGAATTCCTGGACCATTCATCCATCTCAGGCCGCCGCCGTTTGAACTCAGAAAAGTGTTTGCTTGTCACACAATTGAATCGCACATGCCGCCTAAGAGGATTTATTTTCCCTCCGATTATCCCTCGTGAATGGTTTCTCTACAGTGATCACTTCATTTACACAGTGCACTTTACTAAAGCAAACAGACAAAGACCGGGCCTTTGAAGAATAAGACAAAAGATAAGGGACGGAATTTTATCTTAGTTTTTATAGATTAATCACATTCATATTTTAATTTATCTTTACAACCAAAAGTTGTTTAATTGACAGACATACACTAAAGAAAGAAAAATCATGATTCAGATTTATTTTGCACACAATTAATGTTTGATACAGTGGTGTTGTGATCCATATTTGCCATTCTGAATATGACGTCTAACATAATTTCAAACAAGTCTACAATACTTTTTTCATTAAGGAGCCATCCACACAGTTTAAATAGTAAATCTACAATCCATAAAACAAAGAATAAAAAAGTCATTTTCAATAGAATGATGACATGTTAGTCAGAAATCCCTGTGCATTAATGCACAGTAGGCCTGTCCCTTCCTCTCTGTCAGTACGTCGGTGTTGCGGGCCCGTCTGTACACCTCTTGCCGACGCGACAGTCCAACTCAAACACAGACAGCATGTCGCATGTCTCATGTCCTGATACAGTAGTAGCTCATCTCAGTGCTGATCCACCACATCTGGTTTACCTTGACATGTCCGCAGAACTCTGTTGTGTTTTCCAACCGTCTGTTTCCAGGTACAAACAGACATCTCTGTGGCGCTTTGGCCTTCCTGCGTTAGACACGTCTTTCAGCGGCCCTTTTTTCTGTCCCTCCTCTCTTTCAAGGGAGTGCCATTTGTTCAGGTGCTCGCCGCTCTCTTTCTCTCTCGCACTCGCTGCTCAACAGCCGCTTTGTTCAGCGTGTGTTCTTACGCTGAGCCCCAGGAGATCCGCCTCTGTATGAATGAGCTGCGTCCGGAGTTCTCTTGGGCCTGCCGGCTGAAGCTCTGCGGCACAAGGGGTCGGTTGTATAATTAAAAAATATGATCTTAACGTAAATGGAATTCTGAGAGTTTATGTGCTTTGCTCGTAAGTCAGAGCTCACCTCAGGATGCTGAGTATGCTGAGTTGACGTCTCCTCACCGATTTGACTTCAGGGCTGCAAACAAGAAGAAAACAGTAGTCACCCAACGTTGACCTGAATGTCACTTGTCTGATGTTTTATTGATATTGCTGTTGTTAAAAGAAAATCCCCACTTCCAAGGAAGCATCCAACACAATCACTGTTTTACACTTGGTAACCTAACAAAATAAATCTCTTATCTATACAGGCCAACTATGTTGCAAGTAATCCATGCCCACCCACTCAGCAGTCATTATTTCCGCGGAGGTTATAAGATGTCACTGTTTAAACATGAACTCTTATCAACCACATATTGTACTTCCTGTCCCCATTTCCATTGCACCTGGGCGGTGACATTATTTGCCTGTCATCTTTAGGAAATGTGAAGGCTCGAACTTCACGACTCCTATAAAATTCACTAGTTGGTCCTCCCAACCAATCAGAGAACAAGCATTGTGAACTTTGCACACCAGCCTGAGCTTATTCTCCTCCCTCCTGCATTGGTTTTGTTGCTTTGAGGATTACACACAAAATGAGGTGGTCCCTCAGACTGCACTTCTCCTCATCGTCCTCAAAGTTATACCTGCCTCTCAAGGGGCCTCATCCTGGGAAGCTCCGGCCCGACTCACCTGTAACGGCAGAAGCTGGTACAGGATTGGTCATCGGGTTTGGCACAGGTGCAGCGGCCAGTGGACCTTCTGCGACGGGACAGAGCGCCGCCTAGACCATAAACTGTCGTCTTGCTGCGGAGAGAAGCAGAGACTCAGTGCCACGTTTATGATATAAACACGCTGAGACTTTGCTCTTTGATACTTCATGCAGCATTAGATATATAAATATACCTCTGTTGTTTTACGTAACAGAAGTGGCTGATCTCATGTGTAAACATCTGTAGTTTAATCTGTATACATGTATCTATATCCATGTGTGTGTGTGTGTGTGTGTGTGTGTGTGTGTGTGTGTTTTCTTATGCTCACCTGGGAGTATTGACCCAGATGATATCCAGGTGGCAGAAGTAGTGGCACTCTGAGTCCAGCAGGCTGCTGCAGGCGCAGCGCTTCGCCCTCATTCTTTGTGTTGGAACGTCATCGGCAGCCTCCTCTCTCAGCTGCTCCATCACCGGCAGACCCAGACCTAGTCCAAGACAAACTGCGTTTGAGCCAAACCAACTTTTCAGTGTCTCTGCGGACCCCTTCACTCGTTTGCCATAACATGTATGTGCACACATTCAGTATAGAGTGATGACCGCGTGCTTTGTGCACGGTGACTGAGATGAATGCCATTGTACAGACAGGAAGTGAGCTCCAGTCTGCAGACTGTCAAACAGCAACCAAAGGTTTTAGGAGAACTAAGAAACTTCTGAAGCAGGGATATGAAATTGTCCTTGTTTTGTTCAGAATATACAGTCTTTAAAAAACAGACAGACTCACCATCCTGCATGGACGCCCACAGAGTGATGAAAAGAAGGACGCTGCCGTGAGTGGACATCGCTGACAGCAGATGGAGGAAGCTCTGCGGAGAGACTATTGTCTGTGCAGCTGTGTTTTCAATGTGCTGCAGGTGCCCGAGCTCTTCCACTCTTATACCTCTCCTCTCCTCTCTCTCCCATGATGTCACGGTACAAGCCCCACCCACGTCTGCTTGCCATGGAGCCACACGGAGCAACCCCAGGGGGTTGGAACCCGCGACACATTCCAGGAATATCCACCGCCCTGGATCCTCTCCGTGACTCCTCTGTCACCGGCTGAGTGACACTTTTGTCTGCGGTTTACCTTTGAGTGAGGAGTTGTCATCTTTATCCTGGCAATGCATGAGGTTTGAGGGGTGGCAGAGAGATGGAGGGAGACGATCGTGACCCTTTGATATATTGTGATACACTAAAAACATTTTAATGAATGATATAAGCTCTTATTTTGAGCAGTAATTGATTATATAAAGTTTTAACCTCCAACAATGCACAGTAACGATAAAACAAAATTGCTTTACTTTGTGTCATTTAAATTCTTTTTACATAATTGCTAGACACATGCAACAATTCATGAGCCCTTGCCAAAAGTTGGTCATTTAAAAGGGCTGAAATCTATATTTTACAATATCAAATGAAAACATTTAACAACGTGATGGTGATGAACCGAAAGATCACCAGAATTGACCGCTTCCCTCATGCAGATGCAGCCAAATCAATACAGTTGTCAACACAGTTCAGATTAGCGGCGTGCAGATTATCTTCACTGCCGTCGCCAGATGTTGGACTGTTGAGTACGAAAAATGTGAAGTAGATCATTGTTTTGCCGCTGTAAGCTCTGATGACCTTTGTCGTGTATAACAGGTGATGTTTCTGGGAAGCCCATCCATCAAAAAACATTTATTACAATAAGGACAGATAGTACAAAAATTTCCACCCATTCATTCGAAGGTGTTGACTTGCCACTCGAAGGTGCGAGGTCTTCTGATGCATTTCCCATGAAACCTGACACCTGAACATATAGAAAACATCCGAGAACAGACAGTACTTTCCCTCCGTGCGGCGGCTATGGCCACAAAGGCAACTGCATCAGTGAGAGGAAAACAAGAGAGCGGAGACGAAACCCAGTGCAGTCAATAAAAAGTTTTTGTGATACAACGCTACTGTGTATGATGCATTGAAAACATGTTCACACTGATTTGCTTAAAACTTTGATACTTTGAAATTACAAACACCGACATCACTTCCGCCTGTTTGCGGCTCTTTTTCCTCGCAGGCCTCCACAAGAGGCATTAGAGGAGCTATCGTTCAGTTGCTCCGGGTCTTCTTCCAGACCTCTGGCATGAAGATGTGTGGAATGTGTGGAATGGTCGATGAGATGCCACAGACACACACACGCCGCACCGTGAGTGTGTAGATATTTCAGACACATTCTTGCGCCAGAGGATATAAGTTCAGTTCCCCCGGGAGCACAGATGTGCCCCGCTCCGCAGGCACTGCATCACATCAGGCAGCCCCCATCTCTGAGAAATATCCACGGAAAGTACCAGTGAGGGATGTAAATGGAAGAAAAAGCCAGAAAGTCTCTTCTTTTTATTATTCATCTACACTCCGATGTCTTTGCTGACTTCAGTCTCAAAAACACGTGTTTGTTTTTTGAATCAGCGGCGTCAACTCCTCCGTGGCCTCCTTGAAAATCATGTCTCCTACAAACCCCTCGTGGCTCTGTCGTCGTCAGCGTGTTCTGGGCCCGGGTGGAGGAAGAATCACTCGCTGCAAACTGTTTGTGATACACAGTCGCTGTCCAAAATGTACATGTGCCCGTCGGCCTGCTTTTGTAACAAGTGTCGAGTCACAGCAACTAGCAACCTTTCGCTTCTTGTCAACACACTGGCCTTCGGTGCCTGAGTAAGCTTTACATAATCCACGCCTGTGAGATTGATCCAGAAACACTGCTGAGATGGGAAGGTTACACTTTGTGTAACTTTATGTGTTGATGCTCTTTGGCACACACACACACACACACACACACAAGTGTAACATGTGCCAACATGACTGAAATAACCAGAAGAAGAAAAAAGAACAACGCTTCTGAGTGATTAACGTGCCGATCTGACATTAATAATCCTTGTACAATCAGGGTGAGCGTTGACAGGTGATTAATGTCTGTCCACATAAGAAAAACGGGTGTTTTCATGTAACTGAGTTATAGAATGAATCTACTGTCAACTCATACAGCTAACCACAGTTCCTGGAATTCATACTGTAGCCATGTCAAGGTTTTCTTTTTTTGCGTGTTGTTGTTTTGCGTCAAAGGTCATACGTTGAATTTCTTATGAAAGAAGTGTGTCCCATGTTGACCCAAGTCATAACTAAAACCTAGAGAACCTCTACAGTCTTATATCCTATTTCTAAAAGAGGAGGAGGAGAAACACACTTTGGCTCATCACCTGTGGGTTGGTGACTCAGTGAGGACATCTAGTGGTCATAAAGGTGTACAGAACAGTGTAACAGCATTGAAATTGGAGTGGGTTTATATATGTGCTTACGGAGAGGTGACAAATGAAAAGAGAAAAACATTGAATGAATGAAGAATGCATGGTGATTCCATGCATGGCACGAGGGGTCAGATGATAATTTGGTGACATGGAAATCATATGCCGTGGCTGCAACACTCAACAGATCTCAACTGAGCACCGATGCAAACTTCTACACTGACATGTTCTACATCGCTCTCCACTGCCATTATTAAAGACAAATTGGGGCAATATCTATTGGTCTTGACAAAACCGTACCTTAAGAGACTCCAGGTAACTTAAGGAAAGGTGGATCAAGAGGCATATCATGGTCTTCCACTGATCAGAATGTTGGTGGTTCGATTTCTGCTTCGTGCCCTCCACATGCTGCAGTATCGCTGGGCAAGACTCTGAATCCCCAAATTGCTCCTTGACGGCAGTGTGTGTTGACCTGCAGGCATGTTTCCTTAACAATCTGCAAAATACAAATTGAGAAATTTTACAGAAAAGATGCATTAACCTTCTGACTCAAAACTAATTGTTAAACGAAAAGAACAAAATAGTAAAAAAAAATGCAACTCTCCTAAAGATAGAACACACGCTGTAACAGGGTTTAGCTTTGAATCGCATCATATTAGCACATGGGGCCGAACTTCACAAACTACAAGCTGAAACCATAAAGTACCACAAAGAACCACAACTTGTAAATCAAATTAGAAGAAAATGTCCATAAATAACGCTGCTTAGTCTCGAGCCTCTGCCACACTCCGAGCAACAACTGTTGTTCTTGTAAAACGAGGTAAACACATCATTTGGACCCCAGAATAGATTTCTATCACATCTTCACCCACTTGGTGTTGTTGAAAACACAAGGAAATCACTGAACGTGTATTTTGTCCGAAACCTCCCCTACTCTGCATTTATAGAGAGTTGTGGTTTAAACTTTGGTGCTGTGGTAAATATGAAAGGAAGGCACAACCTGAAGGAAGTTTGGTGCATTTTTTTTTTATTTCCTCAGTGACTAGAAATTTTGCTGTGTGTGAAATCTGCAGGGCACTTGATCCTCCAGTACCAGCCACTCAATATCTTCTCTTTATCACCAATTCAAGTCACAAGGGCATCATGAAAAGACACACGGATGTAACAAAGTAATTTTTCCATTAACAAAAGTAAAAAAGAAAAATCAAAAACAAGAACAAAAAAAACTTGAAACAATGATCATAATTCTCATCAAATAACAATAAATAAAGAGCTCTCTTCCCTGTACAGACATATATCTTAATCTAAAATCTTTTGTAATAAAAAATAGATCTTCAGTGCATTTCCTTTGACACATTTCTGCTGCTCCTTCAATATTTCCACAATGTGATTCTCAGTTACCCTGGCATTAAAGCAATGGCCTTTGGAACATAAACAATCAAAACACCAACCCCCCCCCCCCCCCCAAACAACACAATAAAAAGCAGATATAAAATTTCACAGCCTTCTCTTTGTCTATCAGTACTGTACATCTCAGAAAGCAAACCTGGACAGAAAAGGCACAAGTAACTATAGTTTGAGTAATACTGGACAAACAAAAATGGAATTATTTTTCATTGAAGATTTTGGTCATTTACAAATTTATTCATGTTCCGTTTTCATATATTTAAACAGACATTAAGATTACCAGTATCAATAGAGATACAGGAGGGATATACTGTATACCATATATGCATCAAATATGTGTATATATATATATATATATATATATATATATATATATATATATATATATATATATATATATATATATATATATATATAAAACACTTATTTTTCCAGTGTTTATTTAAATTTAACCAGGTCAAGTCCAGTGATTAACCTTAAACGATTCAAATGTAGCAGTGTTTTTTTTTTAAAAGAGAAAAACCCAAGAAAGATCATGTAAATTCCAGCGTAAACAGGCCTTGAAAGTTTAGGAAGTAAATGAAGCCTACAGGTTTTCCACAGGTTCCCAAACTTTTGTTGATAGGTTATAACCCTCTGTCTGTACAAAGGCAGTGTTACTACACCCTGTGATGCATGAAGTACAGTAAGTACTGTATGCTGTTGTCAGAATGGTGAGAGTTAACAGAGAAGACAGACTGGTTGGTCAGAGGTTCGTCCTACAGCAACAGAATGAGCCAAAACACTAAAAGGAAAGAGCCGGATGAAGAGCAGCAGAGTCTGGTTCATGAAGAAGTGGACAGAATATGAAGTAAACTAAATGTGCAACACATTTTTGGGAACTTCAGCAACAGCGTTGGAAATAACTTTCCAAACAATGTTCCATTGTAGAAATTTTGTTGAAAGTTGAATCAGTCAAAAAAAAAATTAGATTACATTTAAGATTGAAGATTACATGATTTTATTTAAAATCCTTATTGACTTAATCTGAGCTTTAATTTCATAAACACCCAGACATAATACCATGTCAATTTCAGTAACAACTGGAAAAATGAAGGTGTTATAAATCTTTAGATCATATATATATATTTATATACACATACATACATATATACATAATCTATATATATATATATATTTAGATTTACAGAAACATTTTCACAAAGAAAAAAGTGCATTTTATAACAAACCTGAATGTTGCCAAGGAACAAACATTTAAGTTAACAATAGTATTGAAAACTGTATAAAAAACAAAGCAATAAAAAACGAGACTAGTGTAGCAACCAATAAAGCAAAATGGGATGCACGACGCATCAAGTTGTCGACACAGTTAAGTGCTCTGTTCTGTTCGGGCTGAGTCTCCTTCAGCTCCTCCCTCCACCTGATCACTACTGGACGGTGGCTCCTCCCCCTCCGGCTCCTGTCCAATGAGACGTGAAGCTACAGGTGCTGCTGGACTGGAGGGCGCTCTCCAACGACTGTCTCTGACGCAGCGTTCCTCGGTCTCAGTGGGCGACCAGTGAGTGTGGGCGGAGCTATGTGAGCTGCCATATTGCTTTGAGTCTGTGGTCTCCGACTCCAGTCTGGAACATGTTGGAACTGTGCTGACACTCCACTGCCCCGACTGGCTGGTTCCTGCTGCCTGGTGCTCTGACCAGCGATCTCCAGGAGTTCTAAGCCCTTGAGTTCTGGGGGTCCCGCCCCAGTATGATTCAACCCTGGCCAGTGACGGCCCCTCCATGGGCGGAGACGTTGGGGACGAGGGGGTGGTAGGGTGGGACCTGGGTCTGGCCTGCACCATTTGGATTCCTCCGATGGAGATCATCAGATAGGGGACCTTGGCTTGTTGGGAGTGCATGGGAAGATGGCTGAAGATGTTGTCTGCTGCTTGGTGGCCGCGATAACCTTCACATGTAGAAAGACGAAAAGCAGCAGGAAACAAGCTGGCTCCTGCCAATGCTGGCCCCTCACCAACTGCTGTACCTCTTTTTTCCTGCAGGGGGAGCAAAGACTTCATCAGTACATTTTATGGACTCGCTCTGCCGTCACACAGGTTCTGTACACTGAGATCTTCCTATGAGGAAAGTGCAGAGGAAATACAATGCAGCCAATTTCTTGATTAAAATTTCTAGCCACATCTATAATAAAAAAAAAGGCTCACCAGTTTGACGTGACTACCCTTTGAACTGGGACTCTCCCAAGGCAGGTACCCAGCGGCCCTGTGCTGTAACCCCAGCAGCGAATGAGGGGCTCGAGCTTGTGACGATCGGTAGCAACTGGGCGAAATGGGACGAAGTGGAGAAAGGGGTCTGATGGGAGATGGTCCTCTTTCAGGGGAAGGTGAGACATGTCGGCTGGGTGAGGGCAGCTCGGTCCTGGGGGCAAGGCTGTGGATGGGTGACGACAGCTCCAGACGGGGGGAGAGGCTGCGGCTGGGGGAGCAGCTCTCACTGCTGGGGGAGAAGGCTCTTGGTGATGACTTCCAGCCCCGCCGGGAGAACAGAGCTCTCCTGCTGCCCGGAGAGGCGGCTCGCCTGCTGAGCCAAACCCCCCTCGGGGAGTGCTCATGACTGGGGCTTGGACTGGGGCCCGCAGGGGGCTCAGGGTCAGGGGTGCCGTGTTGAGAGTGCCTGCTGCAGCTGGAGCGTCCTCCTGTTGATAGGTGGGTCTCCGAGGAGCAGGAGGACGGCGGGTCCTCGTGCGATACGGACTCCTCTTCGTCATCATCGTCGTCATTGTCGTCATCGTCCTCAGAATCCTCCACGCCGGAAAACTGATGTCCCTCCTGCTCCTCTGAGCCACACACGCGTTCATCACTTCCAGCTGTTTGTGCAGACACAGACAGAAAACATGCACATCATTTGTGTTTCATCTGTTTACACAAATTCTCACAGTAAGAGAGACATTAGAAAAAAACATTTGAACGGAACAATTTTTCATGAACAAGCACAAAGGGTTGGGACGTCATACTGTATCTTTCTGACAAACCTCTACCACCACCCATCAACCCAATTTTATAGATAGTCGGAGGTTGAAAAGACCGGAGTCTAATTGAATAGCACTAAGCCTCTATTCACAAAATATCTCAGAAGAATTTTGAATGGAAAAATTGTTTGAATGGCGCGTCCTTGGCTGTGATGACTGTAGTCTGTCAGCAAGACGGAGACGGAAACAGGAGGAGTGATAAAGGAAGGTTAGGCAGGAGAACGCAATGTGGCTTTCAGACATGTTGCATGCTCTGTATTCTTTATTTATTCATCTGATACTTTTTTTCATACTATTTCTTATGCAAGACCAGAGGGAGGAGAATAGAACATGGTGTTGCATAAGCTGTCGGCGCTGAGCAACTACAATTCTTCACAGGCGTTCATCCAGCTGTGTACCAATATTTCTCTACGGTGGTGGGCATGCGTGTGAGATGTCTCCCCATCCCCGGCTCAAGTACCTGTTTCCTCGCTCTCCGGCTCGTCCAGCGATGACTCAGACACTCCCATCGTCTGGCATTTTTTCCCGTGAGCCTTTGACTTCATGTGTTTCGTAAGGTTTCCTGGGAAGGAACAAGAAAAGCACATTAAAATTGCTCTCAAATTACACCGTGAGCACATTTCAACAACAGAGGTGAAGTGTGATCCCTGGGCATAGCAATAGACACACAGATGGTGTTTTAAGCAACGTAATCTGTCCCCTTACCTTTGGTTTTGAAGGCAAAGTTGCAGTGTTTGCAAATGTACGGACGGACGTCGGTGTGCGTTCGGATGTGCTTTTTCAGCATGCTGGGCTTCTTACAGCGGATGCCGCATTCTCCACAGATGTACTTTCCCCTGCCGCGACCTCGCACGTAAATATACTCTTCGTTAGACTTATACCTAAGAGAGTTAGAAGAGAGAGAAACATTAAGAAAACAGGTTTGGTTGTTCAGGCTTACCTTCGTCTATTTGGTGGTAAAATGAAAAAGCTAAATGCACAAATGTCGAGCTTCTCGGTCTTCACAACCAAACGTGTCAGCCTCTTTAGCAGCTAAATGCTCCACTATGTTGACCAGCTAGATGCAAACTTTTACTCTCTGCCACTTGGTGCTGGGTGAGCAGTTTTACGGAGCCTTGTGTCCTGAAAACAACCTTGTGCAGCGGTTGACAACAAGGTTGATGATTATGTTAAATCTGCGACGTGATGAACCAAAACAATGTGCTAAAAGACACTTTCACATTACACTTGACCTGTTTTTCTTATAAAAAAAGGATCAATTAGTGCAGCCGCGATCGTGTTTATCGCGACAGACACACATACGCGGAGAGACAAGGCTTTCTTTATGGAGGCGGGTTGGGAAAGCCCCACCAAAACCCCAGGAGCACTGAGTGCCTGGCCTGTTCCCTCCACTACACCCTGGACACACAGAAACTGCCAGCGATTCTGCCCTGATCAGGCGGCTCTGCCAACAACAGCAGCAGCTAAAGAGGGAGAAGGAAAGCCGGGCTACGGCCAACAACCCAAAATAGGTACTATATATAAAAATCAAGTAACACTTTTAGTTCTAGTCTATAAAAACATTGTTTGCACACAATCTTGGTGTTTACCAAGAGGCTATTTGTGGACACAGTTGACCGCAGACGTTTTCCTATCTAAAAGAATAACTCCAACTACTCTCAACTACAAGAGAGTACACAATCCATTCTGAATGGTAAATATCCAGTGTGATATGACTGTGTTTAATTACAGAATATGCACCACATCTCCAAGAACCCGGGCCTCGAATACTCCCTGTTGTATAACAGAACCAGCAACGGCAATTCATAACCAACCGTTACACAACTGGAGCATAGTCTCAACAGTGGCATTATGTTGTCTTCATTCAGGGGCAGGCTAGTGTTTACTGGCAAGCATGTCTTGCTACTGCTGGAAATATCCACCCACATCTCAGGGAAAAAAACAAGGCAGAAGTTGCGCTTCACGCATCGAAACTCGAATCAGCAGCGCGTCTCTCGGTGAAGTCGGCCGTCAATCTATCTCTGCTTACACCGCACCGTCGCTTTGCGGCTGCCATCGCAGATTGGTGGCGATTTCGACCGATTGTTAAAGTCGATTTGAAATTGAATTATAGCAACAACTGAATAACAGTAAGAGACAACACTGCTAGTACTGAACAATCTGAACAGAAAGGATTTTGACACAACAAATCTTTTTAACAAAGACCCGTTTCACCAGATAGGTCACTAGTGTCATGTCAAACCATCGGTGATGACCACTTCCACCGGGGAAAAACCAATCTGCATCTTTTAACTGACTCCGGAAGGAGACAGCTTGTGCACACTGACAGGGATTAAAGCTCAAGCTGCCACCAGGAAGGAGCAGCTATGTTTGCGTAATTGCTAGAACTTGTAATTGAGAAAATAGCTACTTTTATCCCATATCAGATTCTTATGTACATGATACTAATAAACGTAAACTTTAGAGACCCCTCTTCCTTGAGGAGATCTCTGACATTGGATCATTGGAACGAAAACAAAGCAGCATGATGCATATTCGATAAAAAAAAGAAGAAAAGAAAAATAAGAAGCTTGGGCTTCTGCTCGTTCTCCAGAATGAAATGAGAGGCACACAGTCATGATTTCAGAGTGTTGACAAGAGGGAAATAGGCATAATGAGTCCTAACTGTCGAGGTACAAAACGTCCAGCTCTGTTGTAGAGTGAGTAGCTGTGTTTATTTGCATGCGTTGAGGAAATACAGCAGGACAGGTACACAGAGAGAGGACACGGGGGGAGGTTGAGGGGGAACGAAGAGAATATAATACATGGGTAAGTAAAACTGGTGGAGCTCCCAGAGTGAAGCAGGCAGAGCGAATGGAGGGAGAAGGGTGGTATGATGGAGACAAACGGTGTGAAGGAGAAGGGGGGAGACGCTGCAGGCTGTGATGAAATGCACTTCTCAGATGTGTGTAATGTGTGTCTGCAAATGATAAAGACTAGTAATTAGTGCCTTATCTGTGGTTAAGTAGACAACGTATTCAAAATATATGTGAAAGTGTTGACACACACACACAAACACACACGCACGCACGCACGCACGCGCGCTCCAAAAGGAAACCCGCTTGTTCTTCTAATCCTTTGTCTATCTATTATCTATTCCTACTGTTCCTTCGGTATTTGAACAGAAGTAGACGCAGGGGAATCTAAACACAATAAACTTTGGGAAAAGGGAAAGGCTGCGCTGGAAAAGATCTATCAGAAATTCTGAAATGTCACACACACACACACACACACAAACACACACACACACACACACACACACACACACGCGGACACACACACACACACCTATCTCTATCCATCTCTCATCTCTCCAAATTAGCACTGCTGAAACGCACACACTCACGCCAACAGTAGGAGAGAAAAGCGTTGGCTGCAGGTACAAGTGAAGTCCCTGCTGGCTCCACTGCCTCCCATCTGTTATCATTTTCTCTCCACAGTTGCTGTTTTGCTGTCACCAAGCATTGGTTTGTGACCGAATTACTGATGTAATGAGAATACTGCCATTATTCCCAAATATTGAACAAGAACATGTGCATTTTAACAGATTCACTCTTGTAGTTCTTACCCGCCTTCAAAGATGCGAACACGAGAGGGCTCTCCCTGTTTGGAAGTGGAGGGCCCTTCTTCTTCTTTCATCTCTTTACGCTCCTCCTCCTCCTTGTGCTGCTGCTGATCCTTTACTCCGGTGAGGGTGCTGGGTGGGGTGGCATGTACCTACACTCAAGACACACGGAGAAATTCAAAACAACTTAAAATAAAATCTTGACTTGTTTTCCTAGGAGCAGGAGTCTGGTAAGCAGATTTCTTTCTGAATCTACGCCCCCCCCCATATAAAATTTTTTTATTTTAATTTTAAAATTTGGAATTGGGGCAGTTTATGAGATTTCACGCAGCTTCCCATGGAACTTTTTTTCTCATGTGTGGTAGTAGTTACTATACTGGGAGTTCCCCTTCAGGCACATTAATGTGGTTATATATAAGACCAACCCATTATTTAAAAAAATCTATAAGCATAACATTTTAGAAAAGTTTAGTGTCTCCTTATCAGACTGACATAAATTCAGTGAGGGTGTATTGTGGTTATGTTTACCTCTGACAAATGGGGCGTCCTGCTACTGGCAGCAGACAATTTGCTGTTTGCCGCGGTTGGAGCCGTGGCCATGGTATACGTCTCCGAGCTATACTTTTGTTTGGAGCACAGTAGAGACAAGGCCATTTTAGTGCTGAGGCCTGGCAAGTTGGGGTTGTGAGCACTTATGCTCCATGTAGAGTAAACGGAGGTGCACGGGTCCCTCTGGGTGGAGGGGTTGGGTTTGACATAATTCAGGTAGCACCAGTTGACTGAGGTGGAGGTGTGGAGGCTGGGGTATGAAGGGGTGCTTAGTCTCTCAACCCCCTCTTCCACAACTGGCACCTCTTGCTTTTTTTGACTTGTCTTCTCAGCTGTCTCCCCCTCCTCCTCCTCCTCCTCCTCACCCTTTTCTTCCCTGATTTGTTTCCTTGGTACTTTCTCCTGCTCCCTCTCCACTTTCACAGTTGTGACCTCTACCCTCTCAGGTTGTTTCTTCTCTCCCTCTCCCAGTTTTCTCCCAATAGCTTTACTTTCATCCTCCTCTCCTACTTTCTTTTCCACATCCACATCCTCCTCATCCTCCTCGTCTCCTGCCTTATGTTGCTCCCCCTCCTCTTCCTCTTTTACCCTTTTCTGGTGACGCTGAGCCTCTGTGCTGAGTTCCAGACTGGCTGCAGGAGAAAGCATCCGTTTACTTCCTCCAGCACCCATGGGACCGTATGCCTCCCCAGATCCTGAGGCCAGCTTGGTTGGCAGAGACAGGGGAAGAATGGTGACTGGAGAAGGGACTTTTAAGTAAGACCTTTGCAGTTTTTCTCGCTCAACCTGGCCCATGATAACCATAGCTGTGCAAGAAATGGGCTCCTGTGAGCGTGTGCAGGCCAGGATCTGGGATAGGGTCGTATACATGGCACTGGCATAGGTAGGTACATGTGTCTGGAGGCGCACTGGAACCACAAGGGACACTACTGGTGTAAGCTGTGTCAGGCATGTGGCAATGACCGGCCGTGGGTGATGGTAGGAGATTGTCACGAGGGATTGACGTATACGGTCAGAAGACAACATCGACGAGATGGAGGGTCTGCTGTCTGTTGTTGGAGGGGAAGGAACATGTGTGGTAAGTCTTGGAGGAGCAGGCAAGTATAGGGACTGACTAGGTCTAGTGCTGGAAGAGAACTGGAGAGGAACTAATGGAAGCTGATGGAGTGGTATACCCAACCGTTCAGCCATGTGGATCTGTGCTGGGTGTATTGGTATATGTGGAGGTCCGGACTGTGGATGTAAGAAGGCTCTGTGAATGATCTGGGTGGACAGCACTTCAGTGATGGCTGTGGTGACAGGGAGTAGCTGGGAGATTGACCCTGGGCGGAATGCTTCTTGGTGTCTGGGCTGCAAAGGGAGAACATCCTGAGGGGGCGGGAAGATTTGTGGCTGTAACAGCTGTAAGGCCTTTCCTGTAGGTTCCAGGCTGAACCGGGGGCTCTCAGTTGAATAGAGAGGAGGAAGGATGGAACAGGAAGGCCTAGGTTTTGGACCCTCTGCTCTGGACAACTGACTCATGCTGGCCCCCTCTTCCTGTTCAGGCTCCCCTAAGGTGGCATGCTTCACAAGCAGACACTTTCTCCTTTCTTTCCAGGAGGACGTAGACTGCTGAGGGGACAGGGACCCATAATCAAAGGACTTGCTTCTGATCTCGGGGATCTGCTCTGTTTGCTGAGAGCTGGTTGGGGCCTGCTCTGAGGCTGAGCGCCTCATCTCCTTGTGGCTTTGATGGTGTTGGTGGGAAGAAGGTGGCACCATCAACATCTGGGAGCTTTGGCTGCCGACAGCCCAGGTGACAGGCTCCGATTTTGCTGTATCCTCGAAAGAGGCAGAATGGCTTGAAGTGTGGGAGATGCTGCTTTCTTGACTGGGGCTGCGGGACAGAGACGCAGATTCAAAGCTAGACTCTCCAGAGGACTGGGCTGCTTCTGCCAGGCGGAGTCTCTTCTTCTTTGGTGGCAGCTTCTCTGCAGGGAGCTGGGCCAGAGACTGGCTACGCTGAGGCCACTGGAACTCCTCCATTCTCTCTGCCTCCTATGACAGATAAAGAGCGAAGTCATTTATACATCCCAAGTACATCCCATGTACGATGAAGGGACCCTGACCTCTCACCTGTTCAAACAATTTCTTAGGATATTTGAATAATTAAAGTAATAATTTGAATAATAAAATGATTTGAGTCAAAAAAAGAAACCCCCCCTAAATAATTTCCTTTAGAACAGAGGAGAAGAACGAAAGTCTATTATCTTTAAATAATATTGTACCTTGGATGAGGATGATGTCACTGGCGGTGACACAGATGGCATGTCAGCATCAAGCTCCGCAGTGACAAGTATCTCTGGCACTTGGATGTTTGGCTGGCGGATAAGGCGAGATGTAGAAGGTGATGGTTTTGGCTCGGGTTGTTGTGTTTGCTGACTCTCTCTGAGGTCTGGTTCCTGACTTTCCATGGATATACTCTCCTGCTTCTCAAAAGAGCTTGTGTGTTGGATGACGGACACACCCTTCCTGTCCTGCTGCTGCTGCTGCTGTTCTTTTGGCTCAGTCTGTGGAGAAACACCTAAAACATACAGCACAAAGAAGAAATCTATCATTAAATGATATACTATCTGGCGCACTGCTTTCAAATGATGACATTAATTTGTTGATGGATTTCATACTCTTACCTGTAGCATAGTGTTATTTAGCACCGTGACTTTTCCTTTCTGTTTTCTGTGATTTACATGAATGATGTAGTTTGACTCATTGTGTAAATGTTTTCCTAATCTATATATTTCAAAAGTTAAAAGAGGAAACACACTACAAAGGTATTGCAGAAAAGGAAACCATTGCTCATGCAGGATAATGTTATAATTTCCTCCGCCAAGAAATTTATGTTTTCACCCCTGTGCATTTGTGTGTTTGTTTGATAGTCAGCAGGATTATGCAAAAACTTATGAACGGATTTCCAAGATCGAAAAAAAAGGGGCGTATCCAGGAATTTTTTATGACTTTAACATTGAGAGAATGTTGTATTTTTTGACACCTAAACCAATTTCCCAAGAAGTAATGAAAGGATCTTGATGAAAAAAAAAAAATTAGGAGCACATTTAGGGGACTGATATCTATGGGTGTGTGCAATTTGGTGCATCCTAATTGAATTGAAGGGGACTGTTGGGCCTTGGCGGAGGTATGCACTAATGAGTGCCATTCTAGTTTTATCTGCAGCAGACGGGATACTTAAACAGACCTGAGTGGGCCTGGCTGTGCTCCGGTCTGCTTGGCACTGGAATGGGGCCCGCAGAGCTTCTCGACATGGCTACAGATCCAGGGCTGGGAGGGTCCTCCTCCAGGCTCTCCTCTTTTCTCCTTTTCCTCACAGCCATGGCCAGTGCCCGGAACTTATAGTGCATCATCATCGGGGGGCGATCCTCCCTGCCTGTTTTTCTCACATCCCTGCTCTCTTGTTCCAGCGTTTGCTGTCCTGAGCAGGTGCCTCTGTGGGCCTCATATGCTTCAATATGTTGGAAGTGAACCCCACATGCTTCACATTCAAACAGACTGGGACTCTTTTGCTGTTGCGATTGCTGATGCTGCGGCTGCCGGGCTAGTTCACTGCCTCTGGCTGAGGAGGTCGAGGAGGTGGGACAGCCCCCTTGCAGCATTATCTCCGCTCCCAGGGGGACTTCTATGGCAGGTTGGCGCTTCAGCATACGTTGAGCATGACCAGCCCTCATCTCAGCTACCACTGCTTGCTGCTCATCAAACGACTGGCAGAGACGGTAACCTCTGGGAGACATGGTGCCAGAGGTGGAGGGCTCTTCTTGGCTGGTGGAGGACGGCATTGAGTGGCTTCTAAGCAGAGGCACCGATGACAGTTCCGGGGTGCATGGTGGATCTGCCTCAGGATTGTGGAGGTGCCTCGAACCACTGGGCCCAGGAGTTTCTCCTTTGAAATCAAATGTGTTGGGGTCTTTAGGGGCACTAAATTTAGGTGACTCCATGCTGCTCTTCCTGGACAGTGAGGAGCGTCGGGGCTTTACACTGTCAATCTCACTGGTGTCTACTACTGCTTCATTGATAGTGATGAGCTTCGTAATGTGTTCTATTACTTGGGTCTTGGGCACTGTGAAGGGAATGCTCTTTTCATCCGTTCCTAAGGACGAGGACAGTGAGGAATGAGGCTGCTGCAGATGGGGACTGCGCTGCTGCCCTCCCAACCTTCCATATTTCCCTAAAATAATTTCTGCGTACGTTTTGGCACTGGCACTGGGGGGGCTAACTTGGGACAGTTCAGTGCTCCCTGATCCGGAAAAGTAGCCAGACTCTGTGCTGCCTTTACTGCCAGGGCCTAGAGAAGAAGATGAGGTGGAAAGAGAGGAGGGAGGGTCATCTGGAGAAGCCATTGGTCCACGTTTTCTTTCACTAAGCCTCAGTGCAAGTCTTTGCTTGACAGCCTGGGAGTCTTCAGGCCTCTGGCTCTCCTCTGTGCCTCCCAGCCCCTCCTTACCACCTTTCTTCTGCAGGCCCAACATCTCCTTAGAGGAGGTCTTACTGTGTTGGCCCGTCTCTTCCTCAGACTCAGTGCTTTCTCCTTCTGTGTGTTCCTCAGGGTCTTCTCCAACTCCACTCCCCTCTGGTCCACTTAAACTGGGGTCATCACGACTGGATGCCAGTCCTGCTTTAATGCGATGGGCATGGGACTTGCGGTGCTTGTACAAGTTGCTCTTGGTCTTGAAAGAAAAGCCACAGGGGGCACAAGGGTAGGGTCTTTCCCCTGTATGGGAACGAATGTGTTTTTGAAGAACGCTTGGCTTGGCACATGGACGGCCACAGTAAGTGCACACATATTTCCCTGGTTTTGGGGGTTTCTTCTCCCCTTTTCTGGGTGAGCTGACCCCTTCAAGGCCCTCTTGGCTGGACTGAGATGGGACCCCATGACCATGCTCAACCCGGGTGGAGGAAGTAGAAGGGAGGGATGAGGTGGATGGGGAAGCTGTAGAGAAGAAGCTGCCTCCTGAGGGACCTGGGTTGTCCGATTGCTGCCATGCTACCGCTTGCTGCTGCTGTAACCGCAGCAAAAGGTCAGTGCGTTTGGGTTGGCGATTTTGCAGGCGGCCCAAGGCTCTGTGCACTGGACGAGGATTAGGAGGCTGCTGGGGCTGCTGTGGTGGACAAGATCCCAATGAGGATTCAGCTGTCACATGCTGCTGCTCTTGTCTTCCAGAGCGCTGCCCATCAGCTGGACGGCTGGGCTCAGCCTCCATAGAGTGGGGAGGAGGCCTCACAGACACGCAAGGAAGGGCTCTTGTAGCCTCATGGGGCTAACCGCCAGGCAGCAGAGAGGTCAGAGGCAGGGGGACATTGACAGACTGAGATGTAAATCAAAACAGAGGGCCTTTCTCAGTGTCGGCCAAAAGTTATTCAAGAGGACCAAATGAGGCATCATTAAAAGGTGCCCTGGAGCTGCACGGATGCAGGTAAACATGGATCATTTCTTTGTACAAAGGAGCTCTGCTTCTGTCCAGCTTCAGCCATTCTAACAGCCCTCCCAAAGTCTTCTCTGCATCTTCTTTGTTGGTTGTCAAGGTGTTAGTCATTCAGCTTTTCAAGGGGTCTACAGGAACACAGAAAGACAAGGAGGATCAGAGTCACAAAAGTGTAAACATATTAATGTATGTATCAGATTATATAAAGAAGGTTATGTCATAAAGAGCTACAGGAAAATGCCGTAAAAATATTTCTCAAATAGTTCTAATTCCTTCCTCACTTTGGAGGAAAAGGCAACAAAAATAAAAGAAGGTTCCTGCTCTGCTGACTTCAGCCCCTGAAGTTCAGGGCTCATTACTACACACTCAGAAACAGAAAAACACAGAACCTCGTGACAGCCAAGGGGTTTTCAGAAAGCCTGCCTAACAGTCTGGGAAAGAGTTAGGTTGGTAGAATAAATGTCCAAATATCATTCATGTCCTGTTGTCAAATTTGAAATTAAAAATTGCTCCCACATAATTTTCTTTGACAAACAGCGTTACTTTGTGTTTCTTGGAGTCGTGTTGAATGAGGCCAGTGTTGCAATGAGAAAGAATTAGCCAGTTAACTGGATCAGCAACAAGTTATTCCTCTCACCTGTCCGTCTGGCTTCAACTCGTTATAAGTGCAGTGTGCAGTGATTCAGGAGACAGGTGCACACACCTACTGTAAATCTATTAAGTCATGTTAGTAACATATATTCTCGCTATTGGAGCGTTTGTAACCCTTTTAAAAACATAATAATCCTCTGGCAGGTGAATCACTTGATTCAGCATTTGAGAATCTTCTTAAAATCTAGATCAAATGAAAAATGTCCTCTCTCACTCAAATCAGACATACGACAAATTAGTTCTGACCCAGGACTATAGATTTTATGGAAACCATGGTTAAAATTCCTGACTTGATCGAAGATGGTCACCTTGTCTGAAGAAAATTGCAACATCACTTCATGGTGCAAGACAAGTTAACTTTTAGCTGAATGCATGATGTGGGGAATTCAGAACGAGTAATACTGATTTCCATGGTCATTTTGGTCACGTACGGTTGTATCCTGACCGATGACTGGCCGACTCCTGGCATGAGCCAGAGCAGGGCCTCACCCACAGCACAGGCAGCAACAGAGGCACAGAGTCAAAACAAACGTTGGAAATATATGCTTATCTGATCTGGCACTAAAGCTAAAGGGGGTAAATGGAGGGGGGCTGTTTTCTAGTAGATGAGAGGACTTGACAGCAACTAGGTCTCAGCCTACACCTCAGCCACCAGGGTGCAGTGTTTATGAGGGGCTAAGATGGGAGTGGTTGCTTGTCTGCTGAACGGGTGCCGTGAAACCTTTTTATGAAAATGGATCTATTGAAATATTGCCCACTCACACACTACTAGAAGGCTCTGTGTATGAGTACAGATGGTCATGGAGACTAAGAGATGAGGCAATGAAATCTCTCTTTTTTTTAATCAAGATGTATGCTCAGTAATATTTCCCACTTACCACAAATCCTGCACTCTGTCTCAACTGGAGACACAGCATTTCTTGTAGCGCAGCCAATCAAAACACATTCTGGGAATGGATGGGGCCAATCATAACATTTTCACTGAGCAGCCACGCTCAACCGCTGACAGTCCCAGCACGGGCTCATCCATAGCATCAATCATCGTCGACGAGGTTGATACTATTCGCAACCCCCTCCAACTCTGTCAGACTCTGGAGATCAGTGCTCAGTGAAGGAGGACACTGTGTACGTTCACCTCATAGTTGTAGATCTCTATGATGGTGCAGACAGCATGCACCACCTCTGACAGTTCCAGGAACGTACCAGGAAAGAAGACAGCAAGAAAGGGCGGCCTACAAATGCTTTAGCGCCGGTGCAGAACAAATGCAGAATCTGGCTATAAAGGAGGTGAGATACAGAAAATTCACAGGTGTTCTATAATATTAGATATGTGCATGTGAAATAGAAGTAAGAAAGATGAAGTTGGACGAGGTGGGGAGGAGGAAAAGACTGAAGCAGTGATCCGGTGGCTGAATAAACAGGCCCAGCGGAAGACTACAGCTTGAGTTGCCAGTGGTGGCAAGGCAGCAGTGACAGTTCATTTTTTTTTTTTTAATGAGCCACACTCGCTCTGTTCATATGTCGAAAAACACACACGGCACAGTCAGCCTTCATAAGTGGAAAAAAAAAGGAAAGAGAATCACTCTTCCTCTTGGAAACGACTTGACAGATTCTCGGCTCCATCTCCACGTTCCCCCACATTTGTTCGGGCCAATCATCTGTTTAGTGTGCGTTTCTCCGAGCAGACCAGCGTTTTGATTACAGGAGACTTACACAATCAGCACTCAGCAATTATCAACACCATTAAAATTCACTCCTCTGTTTTCAATTTGTCTTCCACCGTCTCAGCTGTACAGGGAAGACTTCTGTGTGCGGTGACACACAGAAGTCTTCTGTCTTGGGCTGTTGAGAGAGACACATTAGTCTCTTGAGTTACATGTAGGGACGTTAGATCAGGAGGGACTGGGGCTCTCAGAAGAGAAACACCCAGTGTCAAGAGGGTTGTCCCTCACACACTTGAACTTTAGAGAGAAAAGTGACATGACAAGAAAAGAGGGGTGGGTTTGGGTAAAGGCTGGTCAAATGGGAGAGGGTCTGGACGTGAAGAGCGATGATGCTGTGCATAGAAAACAGAAGGCCTGAACAGGAAGGTATGCAAAGAGAGCAAGACAAATCGTCCTCCTCAACGTCCTTGTAATGAGTGTCTCTGTTCGTGTAGTTAGTTAAAAGAGTGTACGTTTTAATGATCTCTGGCATAGCTGTTGATGCAGCCCTTAAACAGGGCGATTAGGAGATTTTAAGGTTGAGGGAGAGCACTGCTTACATTATTCATGACGGTCTAGACTGCCAGCTCTGAGAGGGGAAACACACAGTCAGGGCCTTGCCAGGAAGATGAGGGAAAAGGAATGCCAGAGTCCAGCCTACATTGAGCCAAAACACACACACACACACGCACACCCTCCAGCACACTTACAGTGTACAGTACTACGCTCTCCAGAGAAATACCCACCGACACGCAGCAGCCAAATCCACTCTGACAGCTCTGACCAGCCAATCAACTGCGGTGCCCTGAGCTGACCTACCCTGGTACCACTCAGCCCATCCACTGCTGTTTGACGAGGGGTTTTCCTTTCTCATCATCCTCATTCCACAGGCATGACTTGTAATCAGCAGCACCCATTACATTCAACACTTCAGTGCACTAAGGGCACGCGCACACACACACACGCACGCACGCACGCACGCACGCACGCACGCACGCACGCACAAGCACACGCACGCACACACACACACACACACACACACACACACACACACACACACACACACACACACACACACACACACACAATCAGTTGACTGTAACGTGAAAATATTAGTCATTTAAAGGAAGACACGCAGGTTATGTAAATCTTTCTAACCTCATCGATGAGGGTGAGGCAAGGGCGTTCTTCCTTCGGCTCTATTTTTAGGCTGAGGTGCGAGCAGGAAGCCACCGATGCAGCTGTTACACAGTGTTATGTTCTTCTCACGGGAGGGGCCAGATCAAAACCACCCAGGCTAATAGTAGGAGCGGTTTGCAAAACGACAAACTACGAGCACACGAGCACGTTGTCCAGTTCCAGTCCACCACGAACCACTGTATGATAATACACAACACAGCCTCATGTTGCATGCAGTGATTTGTTGCGTGAACTACTTTCTGGTGTCTGCGGCTAAAATGTGATTAAAGACTGGTCCACTGAGAAAAGAAGACAGGATGAGTGAGGAATGTGTGTGGAGACATGAGCGCGCGTGTGTTTGTGTGTGTGTGTGTGTGTGTGTGTGTGTGTGTGTGTGTGTGCAAAGGGGCTTTGTCAGCAGAAACAGGCACTGATGTTTCTGCTCCCAAGGGAGCCTTGACACACGGAAGAGCTCACATGAGATGTCCTTCTCACAGACACACGCAGACACACACACACACACACACACACACACACACACACACACACACACACACACACACACACACACACACACACACACACACACACACACACACACACACACACACACACACACACACACACACACACACACACACACACACTGTCTCTTTCCATCACCTCTGCTGTTTCAATTAAGCCCAGTGGTTACTTTTAAAAGGGTAAATGCCATAAAACAAACATTTAGCTCATCGCCTGCTCAATAAGTAGCACGGGAGCTTTGCTGCAGTTTTACAGTTAAAACTTCATTATCATGCACAGGAGGGCACGGCCAGCAGAGTTAGTGTTCATTTCCTCATCAATACCCAGACGTATCCGTGCAGCTGGTAATGACGGATAAAAATATGGGCTAAATATTAAATTACCCTGTGCCCTGAGAATAGATAAACCCTCTTAAGTGCTTTTTAAAAAATCTGCTGTCAAACTGTCCCGCCCCCCCGACACACACACACACACACACACACACACACACACACACACTCCCCAATTTTTCCTTACTGGCTGTAGCCTGGTGCAGGTTCCTATGGAAACCAGCCTACTCTGAGCAACAGCAGATGGAGAGGGAGCTGCAGGTCTAAATTTATCTCCCAGCATCCTCTCTGACTACAGACGCACACTGGCAGCAGGAAGTAAAGAGGGGAAATGCTTGGCCTCTGCTTGTGTTGACAAGCTGGCATGACCCCCGATATCTAGCCTCCTCTGAGTGACGACGGGTTGATGTCACAGCAGGTCAGTACATACAGCACCACCTGCGACAATGCTCGTAGTCTCAATGAAGCAATACAAAAAAATAAATATTTGATAAGAGACTAAGCAGCATTTTTTATAAATTACAGTAAATGGAAAATTAACCCACAGTCTTTCTCTGTACCACCACCAAATTGATATAGTTGTAAATCAAACTCAAGCCCCAATGCTTGTACATTAACACAATCACAGAAGGAGCAGAAAGGATGTTTGGTAAATGCCTTTGGGGGGGGGGGGGGGGGGGGGGGGGGGGGGGGGGGGGGGGGGAATAGCCAGACGACAGAACAAGAAGCGATAGAGCACAAGACCTCGAGTCATCGAGACTCATACTCATCCAGGAATACCACGGCTGTCAGTCGGAGCACAGTGCTAAGGAGGAGGCCGTCTGAAAAAACAGCACATACCACAGCTCTCACTCACTGTCTCTCTCGGCACTGTGCGGGATGCATGGGGATCGCTGCACCTCTGAGGCCAGGCGGGATGATGGGAAATGTTTGATAAGATTGGCAGTTCAAGACCGTCGCACTGTTCACTTTGATTAAACACAAGCCGGTGAACCGCAGGTCAACACCGGCCTTTAAATCAAACACCAGTGGCATGGCAGAGCCGGGTAAGGCACACCTCGACGGCGGGAGATTGCACTCAGAGTTTTAATAATACCCCTGGCAGTTGGAAAATCTGCTCCTTTGGTGACACAATAAACTGAAGAAAAGAAAAAAACTGACCACAACTAAATTGCAGGTTTGTGGAGTTTCTGACATTTTATTTCATTTTATTTGTGGCCAGGAACTCTACTGTTTTTGCAGTCACTTCGTTTGTCAATTTTAATTACACGTACAGTATATAGCACATCATTTGACTCAGAAGGCTCTCGGGAACTAATAGAAGTCACAACAGTCGTGAACTGCAAAAGGAGATTTCCATCTTAAAGTACCAGTGAATTTGCATCCTAATGTCCAAATAGCCCAGCGGTACCCTGCGGAAGTGTGAAATATCCCAGGTATATTGTCCTGAAGTGAAAAAGAGACTTTGACACTGACAAAAGAGACTAGCTTAAACTCTATAACCACTTAAAATACTAGGTGTTAAGGTGCGAGATTATCATCAACCAAATGGCAAATTTCACGATAAAAAAATATAAATGTATAAACAATTCCCAACAATTCTGACACTGCTACAATAACTAAATAACTATAGTTTGCTGCACCTGGCAAGTAACGTAATGAGGAGGAAAAGAGAAGAGGGGAGGAGAGAAAGACGGAGAGAGAGAGTGAGACAGAATGAGGGGAGGGAGGCGCAGAGGGGGAGAGAGAGAGAGAAACAGACAGACAGAGTTTAGATTACCTGACAGAGCAGTATGGTCTTCCCCCTTAGAGACGCTTCACAGGCACTGTGAGACAAGCAGAGTGCCAGAGAGTGAGAGCGGATATGACTGTTTGAGTGGGTGTGTTGCAGAGACAGAGAGATGGAGGGAGGAAAAGAGAGAGAGAGAGAGAGAGAGCGAGAGAGGCTGGGGGTGAGGCAAAAAGAGAGAGGGAGAGAGGGGGCAGACTAAATGAAGGTTCCCACTGTAATGTACAGTAAGGGAAGGACGAAGGAAGAGGAAACTAAAAGAGACTCATCACATCAGAGCATGATCCCCCCCCAAAAAATCGAATCATCGTCTCTAAAACCACAGTAACCGCATCAATTGCCATGTTTCTCATTACCAATGCAATCGAACAAAGACGTGCACCTACACACTCAGGACAGGAACATCCGCTGCTGTTTCTTTAACTCAGACACATTCGGCGTTGGTGGCACACCAACTGCTGATAAGATAGGATTACAGACAGGTCCTACATGGGGGTTTTCCCCGGCAACACAGAACCCTGGAGGCGATGCCTTTGCAATTATCACCACCTTATCTGCAAAGTTGTCTTGCTGCAGCAACGCAGCAGCCTTCTTCCTAAAAGCAAAGTCTCACCCTACATGAACATGCCTCTTTTACGTAAAATATATATATATATTCCAGTTGCAGCCAGAGTGCCACTGTGCTGCATCTGTAAATGGATTCCGGAGTGGCATCCATTCAAGCGAGCCCCCGCATTACTCAGAACTCGGGCTCGGCCTATCAGCGGCGCAACACAGGAGAGAGCGAGAGAGAGAGAGAGAGAGAGAGAGAGAGAGAGAGAGAGAGAGAGAGAGAGGGAGAGAAACAGAAACAAAAAGAGAAAGAGAGAATTCAGAATGAACGGAGGTCCCGCTGTTCCATAGAGCCTTGCCTCACTGGCAGAGCACAGGAAGTGTGAGTCACACACTCTAAATAAACACACTCGCACAGTTGACGAGCCGCCGCACAGAACGAGCCGATGGCACAGGCCAGCGACACGTGGTGGCCTGGTGGGACAAGATGGTTCTATCTTTCTCTAATTGCTTCCATTCATTACATTTCTTTGTGTTTTTTTTCTTCTTTTTTAACCTCATCTATCATACACCTACTTGTCTCTCATTTCAGTTGTCCCCTGCCCTTCCCACGTGCCTCTCCTGTACTGTGCACTATTCTTTTGCCTCGGCTCTGTGTTTCCTCTCTGATTTTATTTGGTTCCACTCAATAGGAGTGTTGTTCACGACTTGGTGATTGCCCCTGGCTCTGTGCGGCTGCTGGCTGGCTGCTGTAGGGGACTGTGCTGGCCCGATGCTGCACTTCTCTCACAGGCTGCTGGCTTCGCTGGTCGAGGCACACTGTATTGTGTCTGCCTGAATGCGCTCATTGTCATCCTTTACAGCACACACCTTCTATACTGTACTTCCCTGTGAGGGACCCTCACCCATCCGTCATCCCTTTGTCCTCTGTTCCTCAGACTGGGGGGTTCTGACGGGAAGGTGGCGAGGGCAGCCGAGGCTCCGGAACAAAACCGCCACTGTGGCGATGATTGACAGCGAAGTTGCTCTACACAGACGTAACGATACGCGAGGCCAGGGACCGGGCTGCAGACACGCAGTCTGCTCAGAGGCCAGAGAGAACTAGGAGGTGTTCAGTTGAACAGCTCTGCGAGCGACAACAGAGACGATGTTAATTTTGTAGACTAGGAATACATTGGGAAGTGCAATGATCGTGAAGGTGTGAAAGCAAGCTTTCATGATGCCATCATAAACAGTAGCCATATGCTACTCACTGGCCACGAGCACGTCAGGCTCATATTATGCAAAGCTGTTCTCATTTACAGTGAATGGAAACAAGGGCTCTCATGTGGTATGGTGGTCACATTGGGCAATTTCACATATATGACACCCACCTACCTCTACAATATAATGCAGAGGCAGACGACACCTAAAATGCAAACATCATGCTTTATGGGAAACTTCATGTTGTTTTGGAGCAGTCACGGACTATAATTTAGACCAAATGAGTGGTTTGTGCGTTTACAGAAAACCATACAGATGTAATATTTTTAGACTCTCACCACCATAAACTGCAGTGACAGGCAGTACGACGGGCAAATACGGGCGTACTCAGGGAGGGTTCTCTCTGTTTTGAGGGCAGATTATTCCAGGCTTGTAAACTGACCCCCACATATGTCCATATGACTGTGGTGTTATCATAGAAACAAGAACTATTTCAGATGGGGAGCCCACCTTGTGTATAAAAGCCACTTCAGCGCCTCATCATACCATTCTCACCATCCACCTCAAAATAAAAACCTACATAAAACTTCAACACATCTCCTCCTGTCACATGAGGTTCAACCCCCTGCTACAGCATGGGTTTAATAAAAGACCATGAGAGGCGGGAAAGTCTGTTGATGGTCTTTGAAGGGGTGACACCCGTAAACGTTGTTCAGACACTAAGGAGTGTGTTATTGAGCAGGCAAGTGATCATAAATGTAAATTGTAGAGTTGACGAATGTCCAGTATCAGAAATGTCGTGCTACCATATCTCGACAACGTGGATTCACAAACCGGGATGATTGCCTGTTAGATGGCTGATGAGCCAAATTATATTATATTATATTATATTATTATATTAAGGACCTGGTGTCAGTAGCATGGAAGAAGTTGGGTAGTAGTTGGGTTAGTAGTTGTCGGGCAATGGCAGGCACATCAGAGGTAATACGACAAATATGTTCAACAGACAGAAGCATCCAAAGGAACGTGCCAAGATTGTTTCACTCAGGTCAGTTCAACCTGAGTCATCTCATCATCGCAAATGATGGAAAGAGGTGACCGGTGGTCACATTATATATAGCTGAGGATGCGATGCCATTTAAAGCTGTGGACAGCATGGGGTTTAAGAAACCGATTTGCAAAATAGAAAATAAATTCAGATTGTGGTTTGCGATTGTGCTGTTGTGGGAAAATCCCCCACTGCTAAAGCCATTACAGTGTCACATTCACAATGGGCAGTTAAAAAAAGAAATCGTCAAAACCTGGCGCCTACATTACCCACAATGTAAACTCGCTGTCAACTGTTTGTTTGGAGATTCGTGTGTGTTGTGCAAGTAACAGCTAATGTCGCCTGTAGCTAAGGTGGGTTTGAGCCGCTCAACCTCCAGTAGAGATGAGAAACAGGCTACAGAGGCCTGGCAACCTCACCTCCTTCTAACTCCACACCCCCACATCATTTTCTTTTTCGGTGTTCAGCCATTTAGACTTCAGATCCTGCTGATGCCAACACCAGTGATATCACCGGAGGGAATGTGATTTTTCACAGTTCCATCTGAAGTCACAAAATGCATTGTACAACTTTAGCCTAACTGAACATACAAGAACTTCGCCTGGACAAAAGACCTAAAATGACCAAAGTGATCATTTATATCAGGAAATATCTGATTGTAGACTATTTTGTTTGGTGATCAAAAGTCTTCAGGATCAACAACCAGGTGTAGAAGTGCCTTAGCATAATCCTTCATACCCAATGAAGCATAAAAGGGGGAAATTCTGCTTATAATTATAATTAATATAATTATATAATAATAATAATAATAATTCATTATATAATTATAAAATAATTAATATTCAAGTAATCATTCAAACATGGGTAGAAAAGTTAAGCTCATAAAATTTAATGACCGAAAAATAGTGAGATTTATATGTAAAGATATGAAAGGCGGTGGCGGGGGCACTTTGTTTTTTAACTTCATTTTAGGAACAAGTGACAGCCCCAATACAGCCTTAGATCAATTTTTACAAAAACATATGATAAAGTGATAAAGCGTGGTGTGAGACATGCAACCAAACAGCCCGCTGATGGAGTCAAGCGTGCTAGTCTTTTGTTAATGCCAATCGATATGTATCCTCCGCAGATGTGATATCTGATCCTGTAAAACACTGACAGACCGAGCACTGGACTCCCTCCTTGTTCCAGCTATTTCTGCCGAGACACACAGAAATGCACAATTCCTTCTTTGCAGCCACTCTCTCCCCATTCCGTTCTCAATTTCAGCCTCGCAACACACTCATTATCTTTTCATTTTTCTACGGCGCTGAAGCATTAATAAGCGCCACTGTCTCAATGTGTGTGTTAGGGTAAACATTTTATATATAATATGAGGAAGGCTACCAGGAAATTATGTCTGGAGGGTTGCTCTGGGTAGTGATTATGAAAAGTAAAGTCCCTGATTGGTAAGCAACACCTTTCACACAGTTGATATATTATTAGCAATTTGTAAACCCAGCTATTAGGGTTACAAAGTATTTGCGTTTTCCTGAGTTTTAAGAATCAGATTTGATTGACTACCTCAAAGACAAAATGCTCTTGTGACTGTGAGGCCCTGTAGAGAGTTACTGTAACAGTAGTGAAACAGATACCGAGTGTCCATCAAACAAATCTCATTGGCTTGTTGATGGCTCAACACAAGCACGAAAAGAAAAATGCAGCACGAGTGCCGTGCAGATAAAATAAAAGAGTGACAAAGCATGTGGAGGGAGGGGGGGGCGGGATAAATATAGAAAGAGGAACTGGCAGTTTCAAAAGCTGTCCTCCCTGCACCCACAAGTTTCACTGATGCGTGGATGTCAAGATCACAGTGCAAATTCTCCCACGCAACTTACTGTACCCGTCATTCACAGTCCACCGCTTTCTGTTTGCTCTCTCACTCATGGTGCAACTGAAAAGAATGCGCTCGAGGCGAACCTGTGATAAGAACGTACATCTTCAGTTAATTGACTGCAGAGGGGGCAACACACACAGCTCACTGGCAATAAATCTAACAGTTGGAAAAAAAAAAAATAATCCACCTGAGGGTGAGAAAGGTTTGTTATATCCAACAATGAAAACGATCTGATTTTTTTTTTTTACCACAAAATGAGGAATCTGCTTCTGGACAGCCGTCATTTGACAGCAGCGATCATTTCAGCGCAGTTATTCCTGTTTTTCCTGAAGTTGTCTATGTTTCTACCACGTCACGCGCGTGGACTCCTCCCCAGATACGGGGACGCCTGTGCTCGTTCTTTCTGCAGCTGCTGGGCTGCATCCTGTGTGAGGCTGCACCGCTGCAGCACTCTACATGACCCGGTGCCATGCCAGGCCTTATCTGCACATCGCAGTAACCCGTGGCTAGTTGGAGCTACTGGTGTTTTTAGTGCTGCCTGCACAAACACAGACACGGGGGGAGAGTCAACAGGTGGCGGCTCAGCCTGAGTGTGTTCCAACGCAAGGACCAGGCCGCAGAAGGCATCAACGCGGCCTCCGTTCCCGCCCTTTAAATCCTGGCTGCCTGGCAGAGGGGCACCCCTTCTGATCGGGGAGTTTACTCAAAGCCAGGCCAGTCCAAGTAATTGCTACCCACAGTGACAAACAACTCCATTCAGCCTTGGAGTCGGATTACGGTTTACTCTCCCTCCGTTGAGCCCCCGCTGCCCATTCTGCCCGGTGCCACACCGCCTGTCGAGAGAGAGACGCTCCTCTCTACCAGCGCCGCATGTGCCGCCCTTCAAACCCAACGCATGTACACAAACGCCATGTGCCGCCACCCGCCTGTTTGTGCATTTGTTTCTCTCAGAGTCGACGTAGGGAGAGAGAAGCGAAGAGCGCCGGACAGGGCACAACAGGATAGAGGCGAAAATCCGCGTGTGTAAATGTGTAGGCGCGAGACAGGGCCACGGAGACAGGGAGCTCTTGCACGTGGTTATCTTGTGTCCACAGAACACGGCTTCGACCTACGGGAGTGGACTCGATCTGCCATCTGAGACAATCTTATAAAAGGCTATCAAATGTGTGTGCGGAGTGCAGCCTCTGTATCTTGAGACTGCAGCTCCAGGGCTGAATGAGACAGCTCATCAATCATACACGACAATCAAGTGCAGCTCAAACAGCCTCCTGGTAAATCTGTGTGTGCATGTGAGGAGCTGTGAAATGCTGAATCTACAGAATGCATAAATACATGTCAACCATAAAACGCACTGCATGCAAACACTGTAGTTTTCTGTCTGTTTCTTTAAAGCAAAAATTATGGACAACATGGCAAAAGAGTGATCTGTTTTCCTGTTCTTTTTTGTTGTTGCTGTATCTCAAATCCAAACAGAATTCCTCAATCCCAGAAGCCTGATGTTCCGGACATTTCCTCTGACTATATATATACCCTTACGGGTCATTTCAGTTAAACAAACAGTTTATGACTGATCTTAAAGTCTCCTAGTCCTGCTAATAGCTTTAACTTTATTGGTCCAGGTTTTGGGATATCCAAAAAAATATCCGAAATCAATGGAGGTAAAAGGCATCCTCATGAAACATAATACTAAAATACTTAACATCAACATCTATTTCCAGAAACAACATCAGAGTTAATTTTGATAATCCATAGAAGTCCTTCCAAGAAATGAAAACTGCTAACACCGTAGTGCACCGTAAATTTGATGATTGTTTCTGTCAACGAATGATTTTGCTGGAGAAAAAAACAGCTTTGAGCAACACTCAAAGATCATTTCATTCGCCAATATTGTATTGAAGTTGAGGCAGAATCAAAGAGACAGATACTATAAAAAGCTGGGCAAATAAAAACTACTTTTTCTGCATGGATAGATACCAAATCAAGTTAGAAGCTTTAAAAAGTATTTGGGCGAATCTGTATTTTCCCAATGTCACTTTTTTTTTTTTTTTTATCTGCTTGTTTTTACACCTTGATCCTGAGGACACGCAGATTTAGAGAAATGGAAAAATACACAATGCCATGTTTTAAAATGGAGAAACCATTACATAAAAGGGATCATTCTCGACGATTTGATGAGGAATTCATACTAAAGTGCACAATTTACAATCAAGTACTCTCTGGTCTTCCAAACACAACCTGTTAATGATAAGATCCACCAAAGGTCTGATGAGAACATGCTGAATCATCATGCTGCTTTCAGTGTGCTTATCTTATTTGTACAGTAACAGCTGTCAACAACGGAGAGCTAAAAAAACGGAGCCTCGCTGTAGTGTAAACACAAGGTCGAGAAGGATGAAGGTGTCAAGGCGAGTGTCAATACCTGCACGCTTAGGAACAAAGAGCCAGGGACGAGCTAACATATAGGCTGGCGTCCAATTTCTTTACCAGCAATCCTTCAGTGTGGAGAAAGGAGACGCTGCAAGAGGAAGCTGTTTGCTATGACAGTTCCAACCAGCAAGTGCAATCCAACCGGCCCACTTTGTCACAAGACAGACAGAAATGTGTCACTGGCTGTGCTCGTTGTCGCTGGGAGGTACAGTCTACTCTGTCTGGCCACTAGGGAAAGGCCACACACACCCATGGCGTCTGGTTCCAGGGTATGGTGACAAACCTGTATTCCCTGCAAACACACTCTGCCTCTGAATGAGATCAACTCGTAGTGAGTGCATATATATATATATATATATATATATATATATATATATATATATATATATAGTACATGACACACGCACACACGTTATAGATGCACCTTTTTCTCTCGCCTGACCACCCAGATCGCTCGGACTGCTCTGGAAGGAAACCAAGCCCCAAGGTCACGTGACCCACATTAGGGGTATTAGCAGTGCATTCCTCCAGCTGTCATCACCTCGTAAAGACACGGTTAGGGAGAAACCTGACTCGGCTCGCCACCTCTCATCCCTCCGCTCCCACCGACCCACCCGCATCCTCCTGCCTGTGAGCCTGATCGTTGGAAAACAAAGGAGAGAGACAAAAGAAGTCCTTAAAATAGAGATGCCGTGGCTTTCAAAGAAGCTCACTGCAGAGACTTAACAAGGAAGCAGGGAGAGAGATAGAGAGAAGGAAGAGAGAGACGGCGAGATGAGTGGGCCAATGTCGTGAAAGTGAGACGCTGAATTGATGTACGACGGTGGCTGGATACATTGATTTCCTGTTGGTTCTTGCCCGGTTACGTTCAGCTGACTTGTCATCCAATACAGGTCGAAGCACTGTCCCTGAAGGGAGCCCTACGCTGGGATATACCCCCTTCTCTGTATGCTGTATGGATATACACACATCGCATCATTATGTTACCGAAGAGAACGTTTGCACACTGGCAGTGTATACTGTCAGAGATAACCCTGTAATGTCAGTGTAACTCAGGTACATGATTTGCTCACCTCAGGACTGCAGACTGGGCATCGAGCATGGACGCATAATGACTCTGTCTTTACAGAGGACAAAGCTCCAATCAACAGTTCTGATTGGGCGACATACATGTTTCTACTTGCTGTAAAAAAATCCAATAAAATGAACACTTGAAACCAAAGCTTATTAATTTAATATTATGCAGACGAAAGATGACCTCATCTCACACGAATGTCAAAGAGGCAAGCGAGGGCTGCTCATCAACCAGGGTCACTGGCTGAAGATCATCATTTACAATTTTTTATTTCAAGATAATAATGATAATAATAATAATAGTTTCCTAACTGAATGAGCAACCTCACATATGACTCTGCTCTGGCTTTTGAAAAGCGAACTCATCAGGTGTGATGCAGAGCCCAGCCTCCCACATCTAATTGTTTAAATGCAGACAGTCGCAGTGGGATATGCGACAACAATGGCTAAATACACCAACGTGACAGGAGTAACAGAGAGGCAGGCTGCTGAGTTTCGGTGGAGCATTAAAGTGTAGAGAGAAACCAATGGCTCAAAACAGTTCGGTTTCACGAAACAATGTGCTGCTGAACGATCTGAGTCAATGTGGAATCTTTTAACGAAAGTGAAACTAAAACTTGAAAGTGGCACGAAGCCAGAATATAGCTCACCCATCAATCTGGATTTTACGTACTGACATGTTTTGGAAACACTGTGGTCAGGGACAACCTTTTTTTTTTTTTTTTTTAAATGTCAGAAGTTTTCATCTTTCAATTCTCTGCCTCCGTCATCACAATTAAAGACAGGTTGTGCATTCTTAATGTACATTCACACTGAAAGCAATATGATCAACAAGACCTTCTTTTGCCAGGTAGCAGAACAAAAAGAGAAACATGGATGGTACCCTCAAAAGACAAAAGACTTTTCATGGTCAACAGATTCAGACTAGTTCAGTTATCTAGTTTCTCCAAACATGAAAAAAATAAAGCTAATTGGACTCAACGATAAAAAAAAATGTGTGTCAAAAAATATATAAAAATGAATTATCAATTTAATAATTAAGAGCTAACTAATATATTGTAGATTTCAATATAACCATTTTAATTTAAATATGTTGTAATATCATGAAAATGAGAAAAAGTAAAATCATGTGAGTTTTTCATACAAATATTAAAAACCATATGGATGGACTCTAGTTGCTCACTGTACAAACAGATGAAACAAATACAGCAGGTCAAACACTAAATCTTCTGGAAGAATGTACATTTTACAATTCAAATAGCAGATAAAGAGTATAATCCGGATTATACTTAAATAAACGTGTCCTCCAGTGAGCTGCTAGACCAAGAGAAGAAATCTCATCTAAAGATTAATAAAAATCTAGTCTGACTGGCAAGTACGATAACTAACATTGTTGAAGCAGCCTTGGCTGCAAATTGTAGAAAACTCAAATTGTGCATACCATCAAAGTTTAACAGCATCTGAATGAATGCAACAAAAGGAAAGAGGCAGAGAGCGAGATCCACAGATGAGGTTTGTGATTATGAAGATGGCGAGGTTGGCACACGGATCAGGGCGGATTCAACTCTCGCTTTTGGGATTTTATGGCACACAGGCAGTTGGGCCCACGCTCACCTAACAAAAACTCCAACTTAAGCAAAATCACTGAAGCGACTTTCTGCTTAACAGTTTTTTGGTTGCAAGACGCCATTTCACAGAGGCTGCACAAAAGATGATTGACAGGTCACGCCTCCACTCACACAACAACGTAAACCCTCTCTCAGTTTCACCTTAACCAGCGGGATTCATCGTTCGAGGACCACAAATGTCATAGTTACGTGGAAATACATCCAATAGAGCAAATTCAGCCAGGACCAAAACCATAAGCCAACAGAATCAGTGTCATGGCAAAAAAATGACTGATGATACAAGATAAAAATAAATACATAGATGGTATCTGTCTGAGAGCAAAGGCTTAACTGGCTTTAGTAGGAAAACATTTTCATATCACCTCTTTATACAGGCTTGTTTGATGACATAGACAAAGGTAGTAAAAACTTGGCAAATAAAAGGCGGAGCACAGTATAACACACTGTTCACCAAGAAAAATTGCACTGACAATAATCCGATAACACCTTAGTGACACAGAAAAGCAATAAACAGTGCATTACATAGATTGATGAGATGAAACCTTGATACTCTCTGCAAAGCAAACTGCGGCTTCTGATCTTCGCCGCGGCCGCTGAGCAAGAAGAGAAATAAATGTTTGAAGCAAAAGTCCTGGGAGCTGCCTGCTATCTTTCAACCTGGTCAATAGCGAGCAACCCAACCTATGACTTGCGTTTCGTGATGCCAGTAGCAACAAAGAACCAATGATGCCGGTAATAAAACTCAACTATGACCAATAAAGGACAGACGGTTGCTGGCCTAGCAACAGGGACAGCTCGCTCTCAAACGAACCACAGACAGAGACCCTCCATCTACAGGCCGACAAAGAAACATTACGGTTTCAAAATCCAGCTCAAGACATTACTTTAAAATCTTTCATATTTCCCGTCATAAAGACAAATTTGAAATCATGTAATCACACACGGGGCACCTTTTCTTTTTTACCCCTGAAACAACGCGTTTGTGTGTGTGTGTGTGTGTGTGTGTGTGTGTGTGTGTGTGCGTGTCTCATGCTTTTTTCGTTCAAAGGCAAATTGATTTCTCCACTTTCCAACCACTCCACTACCCCTCCTCGTCTCTCCAAAACTCGCACCAGGGTTTCTCCCCATCTCCCTCTTCAGTGTAATTTGGGCACTCCCACGGTAATGGACACCCTACTCAGGGGCAGTAAGTGGGGAGGCTGCCCCAGCTGCTCAAAGCTACTGCACTCACAAAGAATCCCGAATCAGCTCAATTCTCACACAGCTTCCCACATACCACGACAGCTCTGAGGCTCCTTTTCGGAGTCGGAGAAAGAGAGAGTGAAGGACAGAGGTAGGGAGAGGGAGAACGAGGAGATCCCTCTGTCTCCTCAGCTGGCCACATGCTACCGGCTGTGCCGCTCCTGGTCTCCCTATGGGCATATAGCCATGAAGCCTTGAGCCAGGGATGCACAATGTGCCTACTTCCCCTCACTGACCTTCTTCCCCTCCAGCTTCGTTATTGTTCGTGACAACCTGTCAATCAAATGACACCTGGGAAAGCGTGTGTGTGTGTGTGTGTGTGTGTGTGTGTGTGTGTGTGTGTGTGTGTGTGTGTGTGTGTGTTCTGGGTGCACCTCAGAGGGCGACCGCAGTGCCATTAGGCATATTAGTTTTGCAGGGAGTTGATGAAAAATCAAAGTCTGCAGTGGCTAAGCTGTGGTTGCTCCTTAGAGCTGTGCTGACAGTGCAAAACCGAGGTAAAAAGGGGGAGGTGGTGGGGGGGGGGAATACCTGGGCGCACACACTGGGACTGCTGACTGTTCGAGGTTGTCGAGGACAGCAGGATTACATAATAAAAAAAACACTGTAACACCTCAGAATGACGAAGAGCATCCTACAGCGTTCTCCGTCCTTTCCCCCAAAACACATGCCTCCATGACTCGCAGTCTAAGATGAAGTCTTAGTAAATTTAATTTTGTAAGAATCACTATATCCAATTCATTTCAACTTCAATGTTCAGTGTCTCTCGCCCGACGCATGGTGCAGATGCCATGACATTGCCCAGGATGACTTTCCTCAGCTTCACATCCATCAATCCATCCCGTCTCTTCCATCCTCGCTCCCCAGAATGTGGAGGGGAAGGTTTCAGAGTCTGTCTTCGGCGGATTTGGGGATTCTTTCCTGGGGGCGCAGGCGTTATAAGAAGAACCATGGCACATGCAGATGATGTCTGTGAAAACCACTGGGGAAAAAAAACAATCACCATGTGTGATCATTGTGAGAAATGTGGCATTGTAGGAGGAGGTGGAGAGAGAAAGGTTGAAGCTACTGCGTGACAGAACATCAGCTGTATTAAACATGTGTCTCTTCCCTCCATCCACAACTTTCCTGACAGTGGCATTCATGCTGAGCAGCACCGTCGTCACCGGCCGTTCATTTTCAGCTCTTGATCCACCATGACAGTGGGACAAATGACGTCACTAAGGCGGCATTGTGGAGCTCGATTCTGCCCAACATGATTCACCTCAAGTGAATTTGGTTGCCTTTTGTTTGTCTATTAGGCTCAAGGATTATTAGGGATTATAGACTAACATTAAAATCTGTTGAACAGAAGAAGTGCAGCATGTTTTCGGTCTTAGCCCACTTCAAAAAGGTGAAAGGTAAAAACAAATATTTGACCTCATTTTGTGGAAGGTCAAAGTTGAATCCGGACTATTATCTGTAAACTGGTGTGTTTACAAAGGACAGTTATGGGTTTGCCTTTTTTTTTCTTTCTAATTTTGAGAAACATCTCTCTACATTCAGTGTGTCACACAAACACCTCTACCCTCCGATGCTCTATGTCCAGGTGTCGCTCTGTGAGGTGACTTGGACCATTTTTTTCAACAGAGAAAGGCGCGCTGGCGTGAACAGGTGAGCGTCACGTAGTGCCCCCTGGGTAATGCAGTTTATTTGGGGCCATTATGGATTGCACAGAGAACCTGATATGCAGAAGGCAGAAAAGGAGCACCAGCAACTAGTAAGATGTGGTGGTGCACCAAAGAGTAACATTTGGAAGGGCTGGTGCAGCATGCCAGTGGGTACTGGCCCACTCCAAGCACTGTTTTTATGTTTAAGTTAAAGTGTTTTTTAGTAAATGTGCCGAATCACTAGTCTGGTCCTGAAATTCCCGTATCTGCTGCTCTCTGAACACCAATTGCGACATACAGTAGAGACGAACAACCCAGACTATGACTCAACAGACCTGAAACCACTGGAATAAGGCTCACTGGACGGCTATTGCATTAATCGTCCTCGTCTTTCACATAAGCTGTTTTCAAAGGCCCCGTCTCCGTAATAAAATCTGTAAGTTTACAGTCCAATAGGGAAATTCTCTTTAATTTAATTAGCCATGAGTAAAACGTTTCTCAGAACCATACCCCAGCAGAATTTAGTAAAAGAATCTGTGAGCTTTGCAGAGATCTGATTGGTTTAACAAAATCAAACAGCCAGGGAAGTTTTTGGTTTTTTTCTCCGTGTCTTGGATAATTGCAGGCTGTGAAAGACCTTTCCACTGCCTTGGCACAGTACAAAAGTAGTGCAGATAGATAGGTCTGGCAGTGCCGGACTAGAATATGACAGGCCCTCTGATTTTATTAAAGTACAGTAGTCGCCTGTGTTCTGTCAAGACCAAGCTAGGAAAGTTGTCTGTAGGAATGCTCATGCAAATATTGACCTTCAATTAGGTGAAACAGACGCCCTCGCTTAGGGGCTGCAATATTGAGGCGTCAGCAAAAAAACATTGTACACATAAACATCCACAGAATATACATAAACATGCAGAGATGTACGTACACGGTGTGCACAAACACATCTGGTGTAAATACGCCTATGTTTGCCATGTGAACTGACATCAAATGGATGACAACTGCAAGACGCGAAGCCTTTTCTTTTTAATGTAGTTTCACTTCAAACAGGATGTCAGCTCAGCATCAGTGGCCTCGCAAAAACCACAACAAAAATGAACAGTGGTACCCCAACTTAACACACACACACACACACACACACACACACACACACACACCAAAGTCTGTGGAGTTTTGTGCCCTTTACTAAGGTGAGGAGCAGATGACCTTCCCAAGTGATGGCATTTGACCACACTCCTGCATAATTAACAGCATCTGAAAAGAGGAGTTCTTTTTATGACCTAACCTGACAATGCCAGGGCACAGCTTGCCTACAGGGACTACAGTGGTTGATAACAAATGCACATGCATGTGTGCAGCCCACAGCCCACACGCAGACCAACTATTACACACACCGACCTTTTTTCGTGTTAGTTATCACATATCAGATCATTTAGTGGCAGCCGGGCTTCACTGGACGATATTGCAGGGTATGACCTAAAAGAGCTCTCCGCAGGCCGACATGCTTTCATAGCGTCAAGGCAGGCCAGGTGAGACAGCACCATCAGAGAGGCAAAAACACATCTGCATTCTACTGAAGGCTTTCACAACTTTCTTTTTCTTTTTTCCTTTTTATACAGAGTGCAGCTACATGAGGGGCTACATTTGTTCAGTCGCTCTGCTTCAGTGACAGTGACATGGCCGGGGAAGATTGTGCTGGAGCATCGCCTGCTGCCTTGATTTGCTCAGCAGATCCACAGCAGGGCTGGAAGGATTCCCCCCAAAAGCCCTCTTACCCTCCCACAGAGCAGAAATCCCCTCCAATCCTCGCAGTTACTGTAGGGACTCCTTACATACTGAGACAAAGGACTCCAGAGGAGAGGAGAGGAACTTAAACAACCGGGGACTGGTTCTTAATATCGTAAAAATGAAGGAGGAAGCCAGTAGAAGGATGTAAATTTCATTAGAAAGAATGATTGATTATAAAAGTATATTCTCTCTCTCTCTCTCTCTCTGATGTTCTCTGGTAAATCTTAATAAACATTGTGTTTTCAAAATCAAAATCAAAATCAAATCTCTCTCTCTCTCTCTCTCTCTCTCTCTCACACACACTCACTCACACACACACACACACACACACACACACACACACACACACACACACACACACATACACATACACACACACACACACACACACACACACACACACACACACACACACACACACACACACATACACACACACACATACACACACACACACACACACACACACACACACACACACACTGAGACTGTGATCTGTGATGAGGGGGTGTAGGGTGTGGTCCGAGGGGGTACCTTGGGACAGAGAGAGAGAAAGGGAGAAATTTGGAAGGGGTGGAGAGATATCAAGTCGTGTAACATAATACCTGCACTATAACCATCAATACACACACACACAGACGGCATGCATCTATAGCTAATCTGTCATGGCAACAAAGAGTCCTCAACAGAGAGTCACATATGTGCCCGTCCTCCAGAGAGTGAGGTTTTAATTCCATCATTCAAAATCTGAATACCCCGTCATGATAAGCTACACAGTTCTATGAGCGTCATGCTTTTTTTTTTTTTTAAAGCAACAATCAGCTCCTCCGCAGTGTTTTCTAAAAAATCTCACCAATGAGATCCTGGCTTAAACCTGACATACCTGTGGTGAGAAGCACGGAAGCTTAGAATAACACTACAACAATCGCTCTTACACAAGAGTGGAAAGTGAACCCATGCACTAAAAAATGCCCTGGATGTTGATAAGGAGCAAAACCAGATTACAACATGAGAAGATACACAATAACAAATTGTGTATCTTTAGTCACAATGTCAAATTTAGTCAAAATGTCACATTGCAACCCGGTGAAAAGTTGTATTCGTTTTGATGTAATAATAAACCGGTGGCGTATTTCGAGGGAGGGTTGCCATTGCAAACAGCAAAACCCCCTCGACATTCCACTTGGCCACCAACTGTGCCGAAGTGGGTAATGATTAACTCCTGTGAAGGGAGTGTTTGAGTGAGCAAACCCTCTGTGTCCTCTCCCTGAAGAACCTGCCCAGGCTCTACATGTACATCATCATACGTCCACATACACTGTTACATAACCTGGGCTGGCACACATGGGAGCAGGCCAGACACACACACACACACACACACACACACACACACACACTCTTGCTCTCGCACAAACACAAGGAAACTCGATCTCCATTTGCAGAGGGGCAGCCAACACACCGTCCTGGGTGAGAGGTTGAGTCGAAGCCAGACATTGATAGACAGCCTCACCCCCTCTGACTCTCTCTCTCACACACACACACACACACACACACACACACACACACACACACACACACACACACACACACACACACACACACACACACACACACACACACACACACACACACACACACCCTACCCTAGTGTTACAAATACAGAGCCAAACTGAGGCTGTGACACTAAATAAATAAAAAAAACATTTCTTAATAAAATATCCACAACACAATGAGACTGAATGCCTGAAAAACAGTTATTAGGCTAGTGGGGCATTTGAGAAGTTGCCAGACTGGCACTCCTGGCCTCCATTTTGCATTGTGTGTGTGTGTGTGTGTGTGTGTGTGTGTGTGTGTGTGTGTGTGTGTGTGTGTCCAAGGTCTTTTCTTGGTTCACTCTGGTCTCCTAGCACTACAGTCACTACAGTGAGTCTATTCTTCTCTGGTGCTCCAGAGAACAGGATTAATGACCAGCAGTAGGGACATGAAAAGGTTGTGTCCACCAGCCACCAGGATTTTACAGCCTCTGTGTGTCTGTGTGTCTGTGTGTCTGTTTGTGTGTGTGTGTGCGTGCGTGTATATGTTTATTCTTTCAAGGGACTGACAATGCCATCTTTCTGACATGCCCCCTCATAGAAAACAAAACTTAAACATGCCCATACATGCCATTTTATACTTGGCGTAATCTGTCCAGCCGACAGTCGTGCGCGTAGCTGAGTTGACGGCAAACAAACATCCTTGTTGGCTTTTTTTCCGCATCGTAGCGTCCGTGTGGCACCTCGGAATTTCACGTCAAGGGCTCGGACAAAGCTGTCACTCTTACGAGAGACACAACCTCAGATCATCACCTGAGCCTTTGCTCCCAGTGTTGCTATGGTTATCAAACCTGCAGGCGTGTCCCGAGGTCGGAGCGGAACTCCACACGACCCTCTGCCGATGGCATTTCATGCATCGCGATCAACACGTTGCCACCTGCATGGCTGACTCAGTCTGTGGGGGGGGGGGGGGGGGGGGGGGGGGGGGGGGGGGGGGGGGGATGCTGGCTCAGTGTGTTCGTGTCTGTGGAAGTGGTGTATGAGGTGTTGAGTGGTTCTGTGTTAATTGGCAGAAAAAACATCCCTTTTCCATCTGGAGTGTTACTTTTGCCAGGGAGAGATATAGACACACACACACACACACACACACACACACACACACACACACACACACACACACACCTGTGTCAGTGAGGCCTTCAGTGCCCAGTATTCAGACGGTTACGTTTCACTTTTATTGTACCTGAACAAACTCATTGCGCAAGTCTACGACTGTGATACCGAATACCGAAGCTTTTCGTAATGAACTGGCTAAACTGTTCCACTGGCATGGAAACAGGTTCTACGGCTGCACAGATAACAGCACATTCACTCGCAGCTTTAAAACCCAGTAATTGTGCTTTACAAGCCACCTTCCAACATTCCGGCCAAGTTACAATGGTATAAAAATATCAGAGCACGTCTTACTAGCAGCTTTTATGCCAATCCACGTTGAAACCATAAATGGCAGTAATCCCCAGACCCTAGTTTTTTTCCCCCAACAATCAAATGCCTCAGGATGTCAAACTATCTTGGAGATTTGCGGGAAAACGGAGCGCCGCTCTCCTTGGGTGCCTGCTGAGCTAGAGCCCTTTCTTCAGCTATAGCACCACAAGTGGTCTTGATCCAGGCCGAGAGCAGCACTGTAAGGCTGCCCCTTTGTGCTGATTCAATAAGAAATAATTGCATCTTCAACCATCCAACCCCCATTTACCACTCTGATCAGACACTTCACTGTATTTTTTGTACTTCTCTGCTTTAAGTTACTCAACGGACACAGAGCTGGGGAAGGACACTGCAGCATCGCTGCTGCTGTTGCTTTTTAACATCCACATCCCTCTGGATTATTGGGTGTGAGTATAGGTGTGTGTGTGTGTGTGTGTGTGTGTGTGTGTGTGTGTGTGTGTGTGTGTGTGTGTGTGTGTGTGTGTATGTGTGTGTGTGTTGTTGTTGTGTGTGGTCCACATTTCAAGTCATCTTCTTACCTCATTCCCTCCAAAACTGTCATGACACCTTCAAAAAGTGCAACAACTGTGCCTCAAGTCACTGGTTATTTTTCTTATTTCTCCTGGTATAATATTTGTTTATATATAGTATGCTCACATTTAAATCTAGATGAACACTCGATAGAGATAGAAAGATAGATCGATAGATAGATAGAATTAGGTGCCAATAAGACATAAGATAAGATAAAATGTACCTTCATTAATCCCCTGTGTATAAGGAAATTTCAAATTGGACACTGCAGCACAGTTGTGCAACAGTCCAAGGGGGAAATGTAATAAGGAATAAAATAAGAGGAGTAAATAAGATACGAATGGAAATGACAACCGTGCAAAGTAGGTTGTTGTGAAAAATATAAAAATAAAAATTACGTTATTGTGCCGTTTGAGATTTGGAATGAAATATAGAAATATCTGCCACTACTTATTCAAGGAGACTTCCTGTTACTCTGTTGTTCAATGGGTTGGGAATATATATATATACACACATATATATATGATTTGCTACATTGCATGATGCACATGCCAGACAACAGTCACACAATCACCCGGTGTGTCTGTATTATAGATTATATTTCCTACAATAAGACCGTACAGCCGAACCCTGAGTGACAAGTCAGACAATAAAAGAGCTTTGAATAACAGAGAGTCGGTGTCGCTGACTAAACGGCGGCCGAAAACAAACCTGTTCACATCAACTTTACGCATCTATCGTATAACAGCGGAACAAGTGAGCACAAAAGCATGATGTCATCCCCTAAATATCCGCTCGAGTGTAGGTGTAGCCCACTGGAAGTAAGTTTCCCAGGGCCTTGACCGTGGATCTCTGCTGCTCGCCGTCCGCACTGTTGCTCCTCTCAACTGGTGCTGTTGTCAAAAGACGAGCGGAGTGAGTGAGTGAGTGAGTGAGCGACGGGGACGTGATGGAGCGCTGGCTGCCTGTCGGCTGTGCGCGCGGAGCGGAGCGGCGCAGCGCGGCGCAGCGCAGCGCAGCGCCGCCGCCTCTGCTCCAAATGCTGCACATAGCTGCTGTAGTTTGGACCGCGACGGCACCACCGCCCCCACCTGAACCGACTGCTGCTGTGGTGCGCTGCATGCGACCCCTCCTCACCCCCCATCTACACACACACACACACACACACACACGCGCGCGCACACTGCATTTATCGTTATCCATAACGAGGCGACTGAACTTCATGACACACTCTCACGGTGGAAACACTGGTGCCCTCAACTTCACACCACGTCGCCCCTCTGCTCCCCCTGTGCCAACCGCTGCCACACACACACACACACACACACACACACACACACACACACACACACACACACACAGGCAATAATGTATCACCGATCATAGTTACCAGCTCGCTACGGCGCGGCGGCCGTGGATCCCGCGGCGAAAGGGCCAGGAGTCCGCATTTCCTGGATCGCGATGCGCTGGGTAGAGCCGCGCTCGGTGGCCGCGCTGCTGCCGGGGGGGCTCCGGGTGCTTCCCGCTGTGGTGTCAGACCCGGACAGCGACGCCACATTCAGCTGACCGCCACAACAAAACAACATCTCGCCCCATACGCGAAGCTCCCTCAGCTGCTCCGCACCACCCCGCGCGGCAGGCTTCGGCGGGCCCCGCCCCCCTCCTCCCGGCCTCCACCAGTGGGGCGACGCGGCCGGGCCCCGCCGCATGAATAATCATGAGCTGGCGGAGCCGCCGATTGGCTGGAATTGGCAGTTCCTGGTTAACGCAGTTGAGTCTTAATTAGCCAGCCGACCTCACAGGCGCTTCACACGAGAGTAGGAGTTTTGGAGAGTGGTGGTGAGGGCGACGTTACTGCAAATGTTTCCTCTAATTCAGCAGCGATATTAAATACCACCACACACTCTCCTGCGGAGGTGATGCCGTCACAGCATCACATTCAGAGAGAAATATAATGGAGGTCAGGATCCGGGGGCCACAAATCTATGACCTTCTCCTGGGGTTACCGTGTGAGCCGTTGGCAGGCAGGTGTTTTATGCAATCTTTGTTTTGCACACATCTCAGCGCTCAGAGAACATTTCCTGTTGATCTGGCGGCAGACTTGTCGGTCTGACCCTCGTCACACATGAGTGACGAGGGTCAGATACAGTAAAGGTCAGCGGGAGAAGCGGGCCCGGCTGTGGCTGCGGCAGCGGCTGCTGCCTGCTTGCCTCGGTTCCCTGGAGATCAAGTGATGCTCATAAAGGCCAGTGGACATCAGAGCTCGCAGGTGGCGGTCGACTGTCAGCACACCTCATCTTTTCAGCTCACATCAGTGTCACGGCGCACTGGCAGCCCATGGAGGAATGAAGCTCTGAGGACAACATAACAACAACCAGCAACAAACAACCACTGAATTACATGTGTCATGATACTAGAGGAGAACTCTGTGTGTAGAATAACTAACATTTTGTGCCCCCTGCATGTGAGTGCACCGTTAGGCCCACCTTTTTGTGTCTCATATTTTCAGTCATTCTTGTGCATCTGCATCCAGCACGAAAAACTCTTTGTTCCCGGTGTCGAAAAGACAGCGTCACAGCAAAGAGGGAAAGGGAAGGAGAGGAAAGGAAAGAGTGTGAGGAGAGGAAGGTGAGGGGAGGACAGGAGAGACAGTGGGAGGAAGTGAGAGACGGAGCAGGAGATGGTGGAAGGAGTGCAGGGACATGCTGTGGTGTGAGCGCTCCACACTGCCACAATATGACTCTGACAGGCTTATGTAACCAGACTGGCCTGGCTCACAGCAGACGCCGGCTGCACTGACTGTTACATAACTGCATTAGCTGCTCCTCTGAGCTGGGGAAGACAACACACACACACGCACACGCACACACACACACACACACACACACACACACACACACACACACACACACACACACGACTTTCATACTTTCAGCTTATGACAGCCTGGCTGCATTGCACTGCAGCCAGAGTGAGAGGATGGAAGTGGAAATAAAAGTGAGGGGGAAAAAACCAAGTCCAGTTGAAGTCCATCAGTTTGTTAGAAAGGAGCAGATCTAATAAAGTCAGAGACAAACTACGCATCGAGTCTGACGTGGCATCAGCATCTTCTCTTCCTATCATCCGGCAACAAGTTTCCCATCCTGAAAAGCCTAATTGGGGCTTAATGTTGGGTAAATGTTTTCAGTGCACATAGTGGTATGCCAGCAGGGCCCAAACTTAATTAGCTCCCCCGCATGCAGCACATAATTTAATGGGCCTGGATCCCACTTTTTTTTTTAAACGCAATGACATCTCAGACAGCCATTTACAGTCATCCTGTCAAAGAGGTGTCCATGGACGCAGAATCCTCTCGCAGAAAAATGCATTTCCAAATCAGCACCAGGAGCAGTTCTGCCTCCACGGCAGCATGGTTTGTTCATTGTGACAATAACGACTGAAACAAGGTTGGAATATTGTGATGACCTATGTAAAGAATGACCCTATTCTTGACAAGTGAATGCAGAATGCAGCCGAACGCTGCCGACGTTTCCCATAATGTGGGAAGAGTGGAGTGAAGATTAAGGTTAGGGATAACACCGTGAGCGATAACTATTGTTTCAGTCAATCTGCAGTTAAAAATCCCAGGATGCCTGACCAAGCATGGCTGCAGAGCTACACTAAGTGGTTCATAATCAGAACATTACAGCCCATGATCTCTTATTACAGCGACAAATTGCATCTGATGATAACAGAGGAAATGAAGGTGGGATTTATGACACCGGAGCCAATGGCCAAAGACGGAGAGTGTCTTAAATCTAGCCCAGGAGATGAATCCAGTTCACATCTGTTCACCTGATGATAAGGGGTGGGTGGGTTATGATGCTTAGCTAATTTGTCCTCGGATGCCGTTGGCTGTGTTCAGAGGCTGTTAAATTTCAGATGGGACTAATAGAAGATGAGTGCAGCGCGAAGAGTTCTCGAGTCTGGCGCTTGCAGCGAAAGCTTCCATAACTCAAAGAGAAATTGAGGAGGAAGAGTTAAGTTTACAAGATTTAGGGCAGTGTAAAGAAGAAGACGTTTAGCCTGGCTGGAGCAATAACAATCAAAGTCAAAACACCAGAGAGACACCCCCCCCCCCCCCCCCCCCCCCCCCCCCCCGCCCGCCCGCCCGCCCCAGGTCCAGTGTTTGTAATGGCACACTTCACTGTTCCATTAGGTTTGTTGCTGTAGTTCTGCAGAATTTGCATCAGTGCTTTTATTTTGTTTAACGAAGCCTTGTGGAGGAGCCACATACTAACCACAAAAGGCACTAATGGCAAGTAATGTTTGAAATTTGTTGGGGGATTCTAGTTCATATCTTTTTAGGCCTAATGTTTAGTTTATAAATGCTTAGCAGAGAGAAACTCTGAACATGCATTTGGGCTGATATACCCTCCCTTTGATACACTCTGCCTCTGACTGAAGACTTTGGTTTTCTTCACTGCACGTGACAAAGACGACGATAGTTCAGTCTCACTTCTCCGCCGTGACACAATCGATAAGACTCAGGGTTGACACAGAGAGGCTGAGCGAGGGGTGGTTTTTGTGGGAGGGGTGGACGTCGACAGGAGGTAGTGTGTCCTGAGCGGTTACAGACAGTAGTGCCAGCTGGACAGCGACCGCAGCAGCCAAAATCAACATGTCGCGTGTGCCAGCCAGGCGAGAAGGAAATAACACAGTAGAGGCTGTAAGCACTGGCACACTGCTCTGTCACTGTACCAGCACACGGGGCAGGTCATGAACATTTACTGCTTCAATTTACATTTAGGTTAAAGGGGCAAAGAGCTATTCTTCTGTGTCGACAATCAATAACATCCATAGTGCACTTAGAGCACCATAAACATAAATATAAGTATCACCTAATTACTGTTCCTTCATAAGTGGTTCAACTTATTAAATATAAACAAAAAGTGGCTTCTATCACACCCAAATTATTTTGTAGGATTTATACTCCACCTTAGTTTATTTGACATTTTTCATGAAACACAACTGTAAAGTCTCCACTGAAGCTCCATCAAGACAGTGACTGTGAAAGATTCCTATCTTTATTTAAAACAAAACAAAAAAATAACATGTTTATACATGAATTACAATGATAATTCATGCCACAGGCCTGTGCCTCACGGCATGCAATGACTGACTCACCACATGTATGAGGCATAATAAGCACGTCACATTCGTGATTTTTTTGAAATGCGAGACTACAAAAGGCACTTAACAATATTTTTGAAATACCATATTATGATATGACACAAACTACTTATTGGGGCAATAATTGTAAAATGTAAAATAACTATGACATTTTTGATAAACTAAATTTAAATGGAAAAAAATGACATTTATTTCATCAAATTAAAACTTCACTAACAATATTCAAATGCAGCCAGGGAAACAGGAAATCAGATTTGTGTGTGGGCGTTGAAATGTTGAAAAAGAATATAACTAAAAACACAGAACATTTTCAAGATTGTACCAAAATCACTTTTCCCATAAGTACAAAATATACTGATGATTTTTTAACTCATACCATTCATATTGAAATTTGGGGAACTACTATATAATGCATATTACTGTTCCACCATTACAACCATCAAAATACTATGAAGGTCAATACCATTTAACAGCAATTCATTATTTCTGAAATGTTTTATTGTGTTTTTTACATGGCAACATTTAAGAAGTCAATTTTCTCTAAACTCATGCTCTGCAGCGTTCTTGAAATAATGTCATTTGTGAGAGCACGGGTGATGTGGAGTTCACGCCATCACCTCCTCAACCATTTCACTGCACATCAGAATGATGCTGACGGCTGTGGATCAATACACGTCTCTCTTCTGCAAAAAGGCTGCTGCACAGGTACAGATTGACGCCGTGGCCGTACGAGGCCAAAGACAGTCAGACAGGGAAAGGCTTAGCACCGGAGATATATTGACTTAGGTTGAAGAAGGCGAGGAAGAGCTGAGATTAGACTGTTTCTATTCTTTCTGGGCTCTCTGGAGCATGGTGCAGTGACATGGCTTTGAATACAGCCCAGCAGCAAAGGGGAAGCCCTGTTATGATCTGCGGGGTGTGTCACATTAGTCTTATCTAACTCTCACACTCACCTCACTCTGGGGCTCCTAAGGAGGGCTGCGCTGGTTGTCCCTCACAGGCCCTCAAAGGGGAATCTGTAACTGAAACGTCTGAGGTATTGAGAAAGTGCCTTGTTGCTAATTTTTTCTGATAGTCCAGAAACTAAAATATACCGATGTTCAACCAAACCACATTCAGCAGAAGATCAAGTTGACTAAAAATCCACTTATACTTTAAAATATCTGTAGTGATTCCTACACTTGGTAAATTAAATAGACATAATGGCAATTTATTAAGCAGTTATTTCAAAAAGGAATAAAAAGAAGGGTTAAGTGATTCCTTTAAAAATATCCTTCCTCTTTCCTTTATAACATCCTTCATACGGGTTGATACACGAGATAAGAAACAAAACAAACAAGCAAAAACAACCAAACAGAGCCAGAAGACAAGGCGCGTTCAGTTAAAATCCCTGTCAGGGAAGATGAGAGGGGCGATGAGGGTCCAGAGGTAAAGCCCGAGGCCCAGCCAGCTGGAGCTCATCTTCACCCACACAGCTGGCATACTGCTCTGCATGGCCTGGGTGGTGGTGTCTGGTCTGAGGGGGGGACACAGATCAACATAATTAACACTGAAATCTATCGACACATACCTTTCATCTAAGGATCACTAATAAGGGCTCTTAGTAAAAATAAGGTGATTTTCAGCTGTCCAAAAAGAATGAGAACTTTCAGGTGAAGTAATGTGCCCTCTACTGGCCACAGAGGAGGACGGAAAATTGGGTCTGGACATTTTTCGGCGTCTGCCTTTCACATATGATGGACGCAGCATGAGATTGTCCGAGTCGGACATGTTAACGGGAATATTTCTGGAACATTCTTGTCTGACAACAAGAGCCTGCTGCAGAAAGCAGTGTTTTTTGTTTTTACGGTTATCAACACGCCCACTCACTCGCTGTGTGTTTTCCAGAAAATTTCCTTCTGTATTCTCACATGGTCTCACTCTGACATTTTCCGGACATTTCTAGGGGGCTGAGAGGAAAGTGTCCAGAGCAACATTTGTGGACATTTAGATTCACACATTCACCGCCTCTGGGAAATTAAAGAAAAAAAAATATGTCCATACTACAAAGCATGTCTAAAGGCCGCTTTAGAATGCACATTATTATTTTTTGGCTGTTTCTGCTTCAAAACTCATTATCTTATCAAATGAAAATATTAACAGATTTGTATTTCTGTCCACTTTTACTTGCCCATTAGGATTATTCCCAACAATCACAAGCCTAGCTCTCCAACCTTTGGAGCCTTTATGTTGCATGTCGAACAATATGTTGAAAGGAGACACTTACTGGTACCAGTTGGTGAGAGTCATCATGATGTACAGAGAGGCCAGACAGAGGTGGAAGTGGAAAAAGGAGTAGCTGTAGGTGACTCCCTCTTCCTCATTGTCCATCGCTCTGCATATGCCGTCTTCTCCCACCACGCCCTCTCCACCTGACCCTCCGCCCTCCTCGGTCTGCATCAGCTTGTTTACCTGGGTGTTACTGGACGAGCGGATACTAGGGGAGGGACAGAGAGAGCCAGTTTAACAAAAATATAAATAATGCAAAACAATAGCAGAAAATGTAACCTGGGACAAAAGTTGCACTGCGAAACCTACCTGGCATAGAGAGTACAGAAGAGGAAGATGATCAAACCAACAATGCCCTGGGCGTCCCACCACTGCACCTGTCCTGGAGTACTGTCCCCAGATGGTTCAGTGGTGCTGACGTTCGACACTAGACTCAACAGGCTGGGATTACACTTCCGATCTAAGACAAAAACACACATACACACAGGATTAGGCATTTTATTAAACTATAATAGGTTGTGAAAAATACATCATTATACAGTTAACTGTTTAAACATGACAAAAATCAAACAAACCCACATTTTGGCAATGCCTTGTGTAAAGTGATCACAGAGGCCTACATATGTATAAAAGTAAAGCTAATGCATCACAGAAAATGGCAACTGAACACTAAGCTTACATTCACCAAAAGCTTGCCCATTTTTGCAATTCACTTGGGAAAGGCAGATCACACAACATGAGACAAGGAAGGTGTGCTAGCTAACAGCAAAAAAAAAAAAGGCCCTTTTTTTCTTCCTATAGCATGCCACAGAAAACTCACCAGTACCATCAAAATGCTGCAGCATATTAAGGGCAATACACATATTTAAAGAAATTGGTGCATAATCAAAACTTAGCTTGCAACCAGAAGCTACAGAGCAATAAATCAACAGGACGACACTCACTTGGGTTGTTGGTCATTGCAGACCAAGTCACATACATGGTGTAGAGGGAGATGATCGAAGCTTGGAGCAAACCGGAGTGTGGCTGGGCTTCCTGTGACAAAGAGGGCAAAGATACAGCATCACATACTTTCACATAACACTGTGTTTCATGCTGTAAAATTGCAACCAAAGACACCACAAAAAGTATTCAAATCAGCCGGAACTAATGCAAGTCAATAACTTTGACTTGATTTAACTGGTTATATTCCACAGTCCTTATTTCTATTAAACGCATAACAGCGACAAAGAAACCATTTATAACCAGTGGAAACATATGGTATATTTGTAATTTGCCTTAAAGGATTGAATAGTACAAACAAACAAAAAATAAATATAAAAGTAACAAATTTATTGAAAGTCACATGTGTTCAAATGTATTTTCATAAGTTTGATTAGATTAAATTGGTCCAAACCGCACCTGTATCTTAGGTAGGATGGAGACGATGGAGACGATGATGCAGAAGATCAGGTTGAGGCTGATGAAGACCTTGTGCTCGGTGCAGTCTTCAGGCTGTGTGTAGTAAACGTAGAAAAGCACCACAGCAGTGATAGCCAGGGCGAAGAAGAGGAAGGTGAAAGACAACAGGCCTGTAATTTACATAACAATACATTAACATGGATGTCTTAGGACCACACGTATAACAAAAATGACTATAATCAAATATAGTGTAAAATGAATTATTTGACTTTGGGAATGCTGTACCTGCAAACCAGCATTTGTTGTCACTGTTTTCTGCATTTCCTACCCACACCTTGTTCCAGGAGTGGGCAAAATCGATGAGGAGAATAAGTTGGATGATGATAAAGATGAAGGATCCAACCACTCCAAAGTAAAACCATACTGAAAAGTAAAAAGGAAACAGATAAAGCTGATACTCTTTACTTCATAAAATATGTTTGTTTTTTTTAAACTGACCAGGAATAGATATCTACACGCTACAGTACCCGAGTTACAAACCAATCAAAGCTTTGTGTCTACTCAAGAAAAACATATATATGCATTAACTGTAATTCAACAGAGCATGTTGGTACCCGTATGAAATGATCCGTCAGGGATGAAAAACGCTCCCACCGTTATCCCAACCAGGATCAGAAACTTAAAGAACCAGAACCTGGAAAATAAATAGTTACAAATCCTCCATGAGTACAGCAGACCTGCGTCCATCCCTGAACAATGTGTTCCATATAGGCCCAATGAAGGACTTACCCATTTTGAATAGCTGCTCGTGGGTCTTTGCTGCTGCGGACGCGAATCATGATGGCGGAGAACAGGAAGAAGAAGCAGGTCATGGCGAAGCACATACGGTACACAGACTTGTAGCCCACAAGGGCATCACAGTTAGCCACGTTGTCAATTCCAACTACACTAGCACCTCCTTGGCAAAATCCTGGGATCTATGGAACACAAAAGAGTCAGACAAAATCATCATGAACTTAAGCTTATCAAGAACGTATTTAGCAGACACAACAAAAATACTAACAATACTTAAAGTGTACAAGTGTGCAAATTGTCTAAGCGAATTTGTGCACTGATCTACACTGAACTCACTTTGCGGAGCTCCGTTTCCATCCCAGGGAGGATCATGATGACAGACACCATGGTCCCCATCAGCAAAAACAAGGAGAAAACCAGCCGCGTGATGGTGGAGTTGTTGGAGGAGGGACAGCAGCCACACAGAAGGCATGGTGCTGAGCCACACAGACAGGAGGCCTGGAGGAAAAGGACAAGGTTGGAGCGAGAGAAATAACAATAACAACAACAACAACAACATCAACAACAACAGAATAAAAGATTAGGGCACGAGAGACATGAAAATCAGACATCGGTCAAATGATAATAGGCACTTGGTTTAACAGACTGCTGATCAGAAATTGGGATGGTAGATTATTAATGGTGATAGTGAACCAGGAAGTAAATGTAGGGCATAACTGCTTCTGGCTCATATGATTGGTTAGCTAGCTAGCGCAAACATCACAGGCAGAATCTCATATGTAAAGCTAGAGACAGTGACCTAGCTAGCTCCGTTTAATGATAAACTACTGTCTTATCTCATCTGTTAATAACTCAGTGGCGTTGGCGTAACTATCCAAACATAACCGGCTGTTCATACGTTGATGACAACGGCCTGTTCTGACACTTCCTCTATATTCACCTTGGTGATTCACCGACTTGCTAAGCTATGTTTATTAGCATTTATAGCGTCACAACTTGTCCAGCCAAGCTAGCATCTGGCGTTAGCTTACCAGCTAGTTTAAGAAACAAGAGGTTTTAGGTTTAACTGTCACTGTAGTTGCTTGTCACTGCCACTGTAGTTTCTTTGCGCTGAACCCAACTCTTTCCTCGGATATCTAACGTTAACCGTAGTTTCGTCTTTAGCTGACAGCTAACAGAGAGACGACAAGAGGAAACTAAATATTTCCGGTGATATCCAAAATAAGGATTGTGTTGTACTTACACAGCTGGCTAACGAGCATAAGGCCAGACAAGCCCCCATGTTGTCATGTAAATGGTGAGACTGATAGTAACGGACCGACGCCTCAGGTTTTCCTGGAAAATACTATAAGGAAATCACGTGTCTATACCGGAAACACAAACAGCCGTGAAGCTGCTCGGTGGGTTTTCAAAATAAAAGTCATATATTTGTCACCACGCGAGCCCTACAATGCAGAGAGAGAGAGGGAGAGAGAGAGAGAGAGAGAGAGAGACTCCAATGGCGAATCATGGAGCCTCTCAATAGTTCCCCGAAGAGGGTAAGACGTTTAAATAATCAGATTGTATATTATCAGCAAATCAAATCAACATGCGCATTAAAGCATGTGAGTGAATTACAATTTATGATTATTTGTGATTTATTTATGATTTTAAAAAAATGTGTTGACTAACTACATAGAGTAACTACATAGACATGTCGGTTTGGTCTATTGTAAATCGATACATTTATTGACTGCTAGTTACCAAAAATCGCAGTTCTGTCGCTCTGAATAATGGATTCAAAATGCGCGCCAAGTACTCCCGGGAACTATCTGAAAGTCTACATCACGTCACGTGCCAGCATCATCTGTTCCCTCGCTCGGCATCTCGGGAGCTGGGTATCTGTTTGTCTTAAACTACAGGGATGCAAGAGAGAGCCGGTCAGGTGCTGAAACAAGCCTCTTCAAAGTGCCTGCTGCCGGTAGTGCACCAGATCACAGCAGGGAGCCACTGGTGATTGGGTTATTAATAGCCCTTCTTAATCCCAAACTGGAACAGGGAATATTTCAATGCCAAATTACTTTGATAGCTAGTAGGAGTGTTGTTTTGAGTGCTAGTCAGCTAAGTAAAAGCATGAACATTTCTCAGTTCATCAAACACAAAAAGGAAACAACAAATATAATTTATTGTGTTTATAGTTAAACAATCAACAACAACATAGCGTATATAACCATAACCATCGTCTTTTTTTATTGTCTTTGTATATTGTCTTTGTATATCTTTTTTTAATACAGATATGTGACCTGAAAACCGTATTATTGTTGGAATGCTGATTTTAATTGTCAGTGATTTGTATGTTTTTGTGAAAGCACTTTGTGAAGCTACTTCTGAAAGGTGCTATATAAATAAAATTATTATTATTATAAAACACAAACATATTGTAACATACCATGAATATGTTCAACATGACATGAGTTTGCTGGGTTTTTTTATTACATGCAATTTGAAGTGTACATAAAACCAGAACTCTGGGTTGCAATACCAAGAATTTTGATATTGTAGTTCATTATGTAATGACTGTTACGGCCCATTTGAGTGTTTACCTCAACACTGACACCTATTTTTACACTCCTGCTCAATGGTAGCTGAAAATAAATGGTGATTTTCATCACAGCCCAAAAGTATATTGAAGTTCGTGCATGGGTCGTTAAACTGGCAATGGACTAATTCATGAATTACACCTATTTAACCTCTGAACCTCTGAAAGTGCTTTTCTGTCCTAAATGTTGTGTCTTATATGAAGTGATACGGTAGAATAATCACTTGAGATTTGTCAGATATTCAAGGCTCAATGTTAAGTGTTCTCTAGATTTACTGCTGCAGGTATTTGCATTTCACTTTTCCATTATCCAGTAAAAAAAACATCTTCAAAAACCTTAAACGAGAATCTTTCTTTCCTTTCAGACGTTTTCCATTTGTTGCAGCTCTTGCTCAAGGCAAAAACTACAAGAATGTCCTTGGAGTGAAGTGATGAAAGAGTAATGATGGATGAGAGTGAAGTTTTATTCCCGACAGTGACATCCTACGAACAATGATATAGAGAGGCAGGCATCAGCTGCCAGCAGTGAGCCTGCCAGTGTCAGAACAAAGAGGTGATTATAGGACACTCAAAGGGATGAGTGGCGAGAATGATCAGTGGATGACAGAGGTTGGTTCTACAGAGTCTTAGTTCTCGGTTGAAAAAAACCTCAGCATCATTTCCAGTTCCACAAACTGAAAAAAAAGAAGAAGAATTAGACTTCTGTGGAGAAACCAGGTTCCTGCATGAAGACAGAATTTTGTTGTATGTTAAATAAGCGAAAACAAACAACACATAATATCCTTAAGCTGTCTTTAGATCAGTTCAGATAAAAAAATCTTTGAATCTTAAGTGATGATTTGATTGCCTGTGCATATATTCATCTTAGTGTAGAGTTCAACATGCACTGAGTATATTAAATGACAGACATTCTTCATGTAACTCTGAGTTCTGCAAACAGTCCCCTGTCTTCATCCTAAGCCAATAGTAGAGAATGCCACAGATGGGTTGACATTACAAAGGATCTAACTGTCATTTAACTTACCTCCTGTTGATCCAACCACCAGATGCTTTGATTGAAGCGATACCCTCTAGTAATGAAAATAATTTCATAAAGAGCTGACAGATTAGATTTGACTGCAGTTGCTGCTGCCGGTGAGGTACACGTTTATGGTACATGATAAGACATGCAGTATTAAATTATCAAAGAGAAATGGTGTCCCAAAATGTTCCCTTGAACAGCACATTTCATGTTGGGTAATTTTTCTTTTCACCTTTTTAAATTTGTTGTAAGTTCAAAATTGTGTAAAGTATTTCTCCTCGGTCCGGAATAAGGTATAGGAGAGAGTTCAAATTTTTTTGTGGAAGTAATGAGGAAGATAGGAAAGTGATATAGCAATATATTGACACAGAGTGCTTCCGAGAAGCTTCACACATCACTGGAAGCTTTTTAACAGCTCAACAAACACATTGTTTTGTTGCGTATACATTTCTTGACAAACAGGGCGTTAAGACACATTGATGCACATTAGGTTTTGATAAGGTCATAAAAAAATAATGCTTATGACGATCTTGCAATTCATTTTACATAGCAGTGTTGCCTGCACGGGGACCTCAAACAAGGAGGAACGCCAAGGTCATCAAAACACAAGGACAAACTTGTGTATTCGTTTTCACCTAATGTACCTTTACCTCTAGCATTTACTCGCTATAGGTCCAATTCCCCAAATAAATGTATATATTCCCGATCATATATCTGTCTAATGAGGAATCTACAGCTGCATAACATTTGGCAAACGCACAATCTGGCCAGGCTTGTTTCCCCCGTGAGGCCACGCCAGCTTTGCGCCTGTGTGAATTTGATCTGCCTCCGGCTGGCGCGCGCAGCTCCCACGCCGCCTGCGATTGGCGGATTTGGACCAATCGATGCAAACACCGCGGGTGACGTTCGGAGTCAGTCGGTTTTTTTTTTTGCGCGAAGCTGCAGATGTTGGCGGCCCGAGTTGCGAGCACACCGACCACAGAGCCGAGGCGAGGAGCAGCGAGCAGCGCGTCGACTGGAGCAGCGAAGCACTTGACGGTGAGGACAATGGCTCCATGTGAATGTGTAGCCAGGCGTTCAGAGGGGTCAGACCAACAGTTACAGGTCGTTCGGGGGGGGGGCTCTTCTTTTTCCCAACTTTTTCAGAATTACTAACTCAGCTCCGCACGCCACCGGAGTCAACTGCAGGAGTCGACGGTTATTGTCATGGCCGCTCTGCAACAGACGTTATTTGCGATATCTACAATCAGCAAAAGCTGCGAAAACACTTAAAAAAAAAAAAGTATCATAGACTTATTGTTTTCACACAACTTCTTTCCATTTGCACTGTAAAGCCAAAAAGTCCCTTCACACCGATGTGTTGTTCTTCAGTTAGTGTTTATTGAATCACGTCCGTTTATTTTTCACCATATTACTTCAGTGGTGTGTTCAGGTGCTCTCTACGAGCACAAATGACTTATTTTGCCCATTAATTCTTTAAAATGAGATTTCAGTAGTGTACATGTGTTAAGAGGTGCTGTGCAGCATTTTGTATTGCCCCCCCCCCCCCCCCCCCCCCGCCATTTTTGCAACAGCGCATGTGTCCTCCCCAGCTGTGGGCACCCAGTATCCTAATCCTCAGTCTGCACATGGTCTCTCCATTTCATTCTATAGAGCCTACTTCTTCATCTTCATCTTCTTCTTCTTCTTCTACTTCTTCTTCTTCACACTGTAGCAGAGGCTCCAGTGAGGAGGCGTAACAACGTGTTTTGCCTGACATGTCATGTCATGTTATGATTGGTAACTGAAAAGATTATGTAATATCATGTGTGTATAATGTACAGATATTATAGACCAACCTGTGCAATTCCCACTTCGGTTGAGATGATGAATTATCACGTCACCCTCGTCAAATGTGACAAACGTTAATTGAGGAAGAAATTTGGGTTCACTTGTCTTGGTGTCTCCAAAATAATAATAATAATAATTATACTTATACTTATTTACTCTCTCTTACTTTTATTATATATTGCCAAAGCAGGAGGGAAAGTTAGAAGAAGGTGTTTTGTTTTTAAAGTCATGTTTGCATGCTTGACCAATGATCTGTCAAAACACCAACTGTGACTGTGGTGCACAGCTCCTCCTGCTGAGAGAAGAGGGACCTGCTTCAAAAAATACTACATCCCCTCATTTGACCAAAGAACACCTTTTACACTGTGTGCAGTTATTGCTTGATACTAATTTCCTTTTTTATCTCATTGTCTTTCACTAGTGGCATTAAAAACAACATTTCTGCAGAAATGGAAAGCTGTGGAGGTAGGTGTACTATGAATATGTGGATATCTATTCTTTTGGGATGTCAATCGCTAAAAAGAACTTCAAAGTAAGGCAAAGAAAAGCCGCCGTGTGTCTGAAACCATACAAAAGACTCAAACACGTGCTTTAACAATACAGCAGTGCTGCAGCGCAGCAGGGATTATTGTCCTCTTTTGACCTCTGACAAAGCAGTGACCCTTGAAAAAGTTGGCGGGAGGCCAACTCAGCCTCCTTTAATTTCCCAGACAGACGTACAGATTCGCAGTAGAGGTTCTATTCCATCAACAGAGCACAATTTTGATCACGTCAAGTAAAAATTAACTGATATTGACCAACATTTATACTCAAATATCCTGTTTTACAGACATCCAAGTGAAGGAACTGAACAGGCGTAGTTCAGGTCAGGCATTTGAGGTCATCCTGAGCCCCTCAAGCAAAGATGCCAATAGGGAATTTCCACTGTCCCCTCTTAAGAAGAAGGGAACATCACTGGATGAGATCAAGAGGAAACTGGATGCTGCTGAGGAGAGACGCAAGGTTTAAAACCACAAAATGAGCTTCGAAGTCTAGAACGTGGGTTGGTGTTTATGTTCTGTTATCTCACTACAGAAGTTCTCTTTTCTCATTTGTCAGAGCCACGAGGCTGAAGTGCTGAAACACTTGGCCGAGCAACGAGATCACAGCAAGGAAGTCAGCCAGAAGGCCTTCGAGGAAAACTGCAACTTCCGCAATACGGTGCGAGAGAAACTCAATCAGAAGATGTTGGCAAACATGGAGAATCGCTCAGCACAGATGGCAGCTCTCAACGAGAAGTTCAAGGAGAAGGTAAGATCCCACTGTTACAGTATACCAACACGCTGCATCTTCATGTTAAATGTTGGGGAAAAAAGAGGAAATTATCATGATCCTTTTGTCTTTTAAACACCAACAGGACAAGAAGCTTGAAGAAGTGAGGAAGAACAAGGAGGCGATGAAAGAAAACTAATTTGTTTTATGATCTGGAAACTGTTTCCAATCTCCAAAAAAAAGCTATATTTTTTTAACTGACATTTAGTAGTAAACTACTTTAGTAGTTCTGATTTTTTTTCTGAAGTAGTTGGTCATAGTGGTTAGATTTTGTGTGGATAGAGTCAGATTTTCCTCTACTTGTAGATTTCTCTTTGGCAGCTGAGTACACATTATTTTGTAGTACAAACTATATTTTTCCATGAGCAGGCATTTCATTGTAATAAATTGGCCCTTATGCTTCATACTGTTACAGTGTGTTATAAATGTATCGTCAAATCAACTGTTCTGAACTGTTGATAAAGTGTTAAGTTTGAAAATACTATACACTGCCAAGGTTGTACCATTAAAGTTTGTTTCTGTCCTGGAGAGTTGACTGTGTTAATCATTGTTAAGTTCACCAGAAGTGAAATAAAAACCAATTATTTATTATTAAAAAGTAAAGCAAAAATTAAAGCATTACTCAAAAAGGCAAATTAGAAAGATTTAATTTACTCTTGAAAATACCAAAAGGGTTTGCCTTCTCCACAGATTAGGGGCATAAAAACAGGACTATCACTGGAAACATACAGTCAGGAACATTTTACAACTATAAAGATCTGGTGGGGCAAAAAAATGCTATGAAGAGGAACAAGGTCATTTACATTTTTATAGACAAGTGTAATAAATATAAAATCAGTTCACAAAGATATAGGTATCAAGTGGGTTGATGTGATTTCCTTCTTTCTATGTTTGAGTTAAGACTGGCTGCAGTGTTTTAACTCAGCTATAGTTTTCTTATTGACTTTCTTGGTAATACAGTAAAAAGACAATAGATAGAACGTCTGATAATACAAGTTTGAATGAGGATTTCAGCATATTTCTTGTTAAAACTCTGACCTTGTCAATATTTCCAAGATTTGAAAAGGACGTTTTTTTGTCCTTTTTGTAGTGCGAGTTCAAATCTAAGATCTGATTCTGAAATCACTCTGCTGACACCTGGTGGCAACAAGCGTGATCGAATTTGGTAATTGTAAAAGCTTTGCAAGCAGTCCTGAGATATAATTCACAGTCGTTTTTGAAAATGTTTATAATTTTCTTGGGTGTGTGTCTGTGTGTGAAATGCTGAATATTTATCTCAGCAGACAAAAAAAATATTTCAAACAAGTTAAATCTGTCAAGAAATGTCCACAATGAAGCTCGAAGTGGTTTCAGATTCATGGACCTGTTTGATTTCAACAGGTCACAAATCAAAAAGGTTTGGAACCACCGTTTACTTTAGCTTAATTTTCCCTGAATTCATACAGTAATGGTGCACAGAAACACTAAGGATATTTGTTTGACAACACAATGTTTACATTATATAAAATATATATATATAATATAAGTAGCCCCTGAATTTGACAAAAATGAAAGCTTTTGCACGGACAACATTTTGATGAAACGTGCCATCTGACCCCTCTGGTGTTGTCATGATCATAGACATTTCAGTTAACTAGCTCTGCTCCAGGCCCATTTTGCAGGTCCCTGCTCAAAAATGACATGCCCAAAATGAAAAGAGTATATCTCTGCAACTACAAGGTCTGTATGAATAATCTTGGTATCTATGTAAAGGTAACACTTGTGCAGAGGTGAAGAATCAAGTATAGATGTTATTGGGTCAGAGTAAATGAAAGATTTCATGTCCGCCGAGTGAATATCTCCTATGTAATAATGCAGATGGAGCCCATTCCTCTTCAAATCCATAGAACAACATCTGAACATGATCTGTGCCAAATGTCATGCTGATAACGTGAATCAGGGCAAAGTTACAGGCTTTAGTAGGGACATGGTCCGACAGACTCTGTTCCATGTGAGGTTTCTCCTGCAAAACTCATTTAATTCCCCCACATGTCTCTGTACATCTAATACAACTGTTTAAATGAAGACGAGTGAGCATCTGTCTCCCCATAAACGATCTTTGTAGTGCGAAGTAATGTCGTCAGACCTTCGAACAGGCTCAACGTAAAGTTTGGTCAAGCCTGGTGATTGACACTTCTATAGATCCATCTGAGCCAGTAGAATCGATGGGCAGCATCAAAACCCCTCCCGAGGACACCATTCGCTGTCTGTGAGGGGGCGGGGCGAACCCACTGTGAGGCCTTTTTCCCCCTACGCCAATGGATATGTAACTTCCTCCTGTGTAGTTGAAGTAGGACGGACCAGGCGGATTAATATCTTGAAATGACGAGCGGTCTTTGTGCTAGCTAACGGAATCGGATTTATGGATCAAAACACCTGGAAATACTTCGACGGTAAGACATAATTAATGTACGCTGCTGTGTTGATACAAAGCGGCTGATAAGCTGAATGTTTGTCTGAGAGTTAGAGGACGGATAGCGTTGGAATCTGCAGATGCTGGGCTTTAGAACGATATGTAGCTTGTGTTGTTAGCATGTTGCTAGCAGCTGCTATCGAGTCAGACATCGGTGATATATTATCATGTAAAGTTGTCATGTTCATGCGATATGCTGACTTGTTGCTTGGTGTTTTAATTGTGTTTCGTGTCGGTGAAGAGGGTTGACATTGGCGTGTAGCCGAGCGTCTCCCCGTTCTGTGCAGATGCCGCATGGCTTCATAGCTTCATGTTTAGCATTTAGCATTTGTGATTCCAAATGTAATTTTTATGTAATTTTTTGATACAAACATTTTTTTTGCTCTTCTTCGGCTGCATATCGTTTAAAGTTGATCGGAAAGCTGTAAACAAACTATTGGCATCAGGGAACTCTGAGCTTTCAATTGATATGTCACCATTTTGTTTTTTTATTAATCATTTTTTAATGTCATCTTTCATTTTTTTGGTACCGAACATAAAGTGAACAAGGGAAAAAAAACAATACACAACTAAACTTGATTTTACTCCACATCATTAAAAGAGGATGTGTATGCTGGCAATGCCATTGTAGAGCAGTACGGCAAAGACGTACAGAACGTCACTTCACTTAAAGGGGAACCCAGCCAAACGTTTGTCTGATGTCCTGTGTGAAAATGATAATATCTGGGAAGGTCTATTGTGTCCTATGTATCCGCAAAGATTAATCAAAGTGCAGGGAAACACCAATCTATCACTAAAGGCAACATATAAACCTTATCACACACCCGCACACCTATGGGAATAATGTTGATTTAGATCCACCCAACCGGTTTGTCTTTGGACTGTAGGGACACAAATATGCTATGTTCAGCACAAGAGGAGTGTGAGTCTTAGTAGACAGAGCTGCAATGTTACACCTGCATGCAGTGATATCATCATGCACATGCAGCGCCGGAAACCAGCGTTACAAGCTGCCACAGTCACTGTGTTGTCACAAATTCTTGCAGTGAGTTGTGAGTTTGGAAATGTTCAAATAAAAATGTCAAGATTTCTCCAACTCTTAAAGCTGGTCACACAAGTCTGTCGCATGTGTCGAATACTCACAATTGCAACAGGGGCTTCGGAATTGTAGACATTTTCACACAGCTATGTGGCAACGGTTGTGTGTAAGTAGGCAGAAATCTTATCAGCGCTTTTGCGTTTGTTTACACTTGCTTGCATCTTGCACAGGCTCGCAAGTCCGTGTCTATCTTGTTTCACCCCATGTTGGTAATGTCACCCAGTGCCAAGTGCCATCCATGTAAGTTCAGAGGAGCTGTGCATATTTGCTCAACGGATTCCTCTAAAGCCACTAAACCTGTTTAACCATATCATTAGTAAAGGCTGTAAAAGTTCACTTTTCTTATTTGTCTCTTGTTTATTTAATTTCTTTAACAGGATTTTTTTTTTTCGGGAATTACATTTGAACAGACATTGAAATTACACTGTCCGTGTATTTGAATATTTAATTGTTTTGTTTCAATTAACAGTTCATAGTATCATGACAGTTAGAATCATATTGCATTATTTAAAAAATACAGATAATTGAACAGGGCTCATGAAGTGCAATGTAAAATATTTGCACATAGAAATTCACACACCGATGCACTCATGGATCAGCTTGCATCGAAAAAAAACTGCATAAACTGTTAGAGATTTTGTACATGAAATGACCTATCCTACATGTCTTTATACATCGTAATAGTCTAATGGTCGTTTCTCAGATTTCTCAGCAATTTAATTCTTTGTGGTTACAGTATAATAATGTTAGTTGAAGTGTGACATAACTATGTACACAGTTTCATGTGTTTTAGTCTGCATTGCTATGCACACACGCAGCCACAGTGCAGCACAATCACCATCTTTGTCATATGTTTAGTGGAAACCGCTGTGCTCATCAGCCCACAAGATTCTTGTCTCGTAGTGCAGTGTTCCTCCTCTGTCTGACGACACAGGGGACAAAGACTGGCCTAACTCCAGGACCCTTTTCTCAGCCTGCTCTAGATTTTTGGATTCTTGATCATGATTGTTATAACTTTTGCTGCCATTACCAATGTATATTACATCCAAGGTTGGCCCTTTTCAGGTTGAGACAGAGCTAATAGTTGTTTGGATAAATAGCCTACTCGGGACGCCAAAACATATTCAGTATTATCCTAGACACACCTTGAATCGATCTCTACTGGGAATAAAAACTGAATAGGATGGTTTGAATTTGGGAAAATTGAACTGAAATTTTGTTTCTGTAAGATCTGCAAATTTGAAATTGTGTTCTTGCGTGCTAGAAATGGGAGAACCCCTGAGTCATAAAACATGATTGGCCGCATTTGTCAGGCAGGAAAATTACTTGGTTTGATAACCAAATGAGATCCAGTGGAGTTATCACACTGATATGGAGGGAGCAATTTAGAAGTCAAATTCAAAACACAAAGAAGGAGGTATACACAATGTCACCCGTCAGGTAGCTTTGTTACAATATAGAAGTGTAGAATGATCTAAACCTTATTTGAGTGTAACTTACAGATATGTATGGCCATTGTCGTGGTGGTCCTGATCCACGGGATGGCCACAGGTCCCACATAGATGTCTCAGTTTAGGGGTAAATGGTGCATATGGTATGTTGAAAGGAAGACCATGTTCAAATTGTCCCTTTGACCTTTATTAAAGCCTGTGTTTTCATGTAGCAGTCTAATAGAATCTAGAATAACACCTCTATAGGAACAACGTTATAATTTCAAGAAAAGGCAAATATAAAGTTATCTTGTGGATGGATATTATGCTAAGATTCAATATATATATATATATATATATATATATATATATATATATATATATATATATATATATCTCATGGAGATCCCCACATGAGTTGAAAATACATGCATCAGATCATTATATTTTACAACTAATTCACGTTAGTAAGTATTTTCGTGAGGCAGGAGAGAGAGACCCACATGAGATTAACTGGGCTATACAACAAGACAATCAGCAGATTCGGTACCCACAGGCCTGGTGAGACAGAAATGCCTCATGGGAGTGTCTCGCGTTCTCTCTTCCAGTGGAAGAATCTTTCTGCCGAGGGGTGGTGCTCCGCGGCCAGGCGGCGACCGTCATTGGTCAGAGCGATCCGGCGAGGACACAGGAAATAGCAGCGGCGCTGTCTGCCGATTGGCCAGAGGAGCCACCCGTCACGCGGCCCCGTCTCCTCCCAGCGGCTGCGCTGTGAGAGCCGCCAGGCGCTGCTCCCGTCACGGTCATCCTCCATCCGCTCACCCCTTCGAACAATGTTATCTATATCCTGCACGGCTCCGAACCATCCACTCGCTGCCTCGCCCGACACTTTGCAGTGATTCGAACATCTACAGGTATGTCCCGGTGTTCGTTCGCCACGATCTGTTTTTGTTTCTTTTCTTTTTTCCTCCATTAAGCGCACGCGGCGTCTTCTTCCGTGAAACGATCGAAGGGAAATAGCGTGAAGCGGTTTTTTTGGTTTTTTTTGCAGCGATATATTTCTTTGAAATTGGTCCGTGAACGCCTCGCGGGAGATGTCTGCGATGCACGCGGGGATCTGAGGCGAGGCCCGGGGAGGAAATTATACCGGACACTGGCTCTCGAATGTGAAGCGACATGTCGATCAGGTGCACGTTCGCCGGGTGGGAATTAACTGCAACAGGCCCGTGTATTACAGGCCCGGGGTTAACGAAACACCCGGCCCCGGCATAATCGAGCATTTCCCCTTTACCCGTGAATATTTCAAAGGATTGACACCCCTGTTTGAGACGGAGGGAGTGGACTCGGATGGGGCTGTGTTACGTAATTTCTTCCCATTCATCACTCACATGCGTCTCCTCCTCCTCCTCCTCCTGCTGCTGCTGCTGCTGCTCGCTCGGCCTGCGTTCATCCCACTCAGCCCGATCCCTCCGCGGCTGCTCGCCACCACATCTCCTGTGAGGTCAATCCAGAAAAATCTAGCAATGATTTTAAAAATCCTGATCATCCTACGAGAAGATGTCGCCTACATTAGTTACAACCCAGCAGTGTCCACAGTCAGGATCACTATATTCCTTTTTTCTTTTTTAATTTTAAAGAACAATTGTTGGTATTGCAACAATCGAAAAACAAAATCTGCTGCAAAGCAACCTGGCAACCTGAAATCACATTTCCCTTATATATATATATATATATATATATATATATATATATATATATATATATATATGTATGTATGTATGTATGTATGTATGTATGTATGTGTATGTGTGTGTGTGTGTATTGCAAGTAGCCTAAGGTCGTATATTTAGGTGGGTGAGTGCAAAAACCAGTTGAGCAAGATTTGAAAAACATGACAAAAGGAATGATCTCCTTGATATTATGTAACATCCATATCAGCCCCATTGTCAGGGGCAGTCATTTCCCACATCGTTCACAGAGTGGACCATAACTATTTGGGCATGAGCTCATTTTTTGTGCTCTTCAAGCTCTGTGCTGTACTGCATTCAGTCTGACAGACACTAATGGCCACTGCATTAAGTCTCAGCATTAATTTGAGTGTGTTTACATCAATATTCAATATTAAGAGTCTTGAGAGATATAGCCCCTTTAATGCGCACTGGTCTAATTGTAAGGGTACAAAAGTAATTGGACACTTAGCTGTTCATTTGCTCAGCTGTGTCGTTTTTTAAATTTAATTCCTGGACAAAAAAAAAAACCTAACATCTCAAACTTGGCTCAGAGTTGATTAAGAGTTGAGAGATGCCCAAATTCATTGGACGTCATTTCATCATTCAGTGGGAAAACAATCCTAAACATACAGAGCAATTCAGAGTGAAGAGGTTGAATATCCTCATCTGGCTGAATCAATCACCCAGTGTAGCCTCAGTCCGACCGAGCAGCGCTCCACTTGCTGAAGTCCAGACCGAAGACAACAAGTAGTAAATGAAGGTGGCTACAGTGAAGCTCTGGCACTGTGAGAGCATCACCATTGAAAATACGTTGAAGTGTCCACTATGGGTTGAGGTTTTTCTGCAAAATAGTGATTTACGGTGAATTTGTATGAAGGTGTTTTGTTTCTGTCCTGTTTCTTTTGAACCACTGCAATTTGGGCACGATGTGTAGAAACGGCCATGGCTCCTTCAAGTTATACACTTCTCAGGAAGTACACTTTATGGTTTGCAAACAAAGACACAGAGAATTGAGAGAGAAGGTGCGACCGCCACAATTTATGACCATAAGCGTAGCTGAGGTCAGAATGTTATTGAACCTGAGCTCCATGTGGCGTGTTTACCAGCAGTCTTTCAAAGTGATGTATCACGATGTAGAACAGATTAAGGGCTTGGGAACAAGCCAGAGACGCCAATCAATGCTCTACTGCCACCATGAATAACACTCTTATCCACAAGAACCCATGAAATTATGAAAACATAGGGTAATTCACTTTTCCAAGTGTGAGCACTTAAAGCTGCACTAATCCATGTTTGCTGTTAACAAAGGAACAAATCACACAAAGGGCATAACCACTCAACATTGCTGCTTGTCTCTTTTAGCCTTTGGATTGTTTTTTGATTTTCTGGCCCGACGACGTCACTCCAATCAACCGTGATTCTAGCTGCAGCCGACCGTTGATAATCCCTTTGGAAACAATTGTTCAAGCCCAGCACCAAACAGCAGACGGATCTGGTCAGATACCAGCTCGTGAACACTGTGCCAGAAAGTTTTCTTAGGTGCTGGTGGAAACCAAAACAGAGCTAAAAGGAGAACCAATGTTGGACTTATATTATTCATTGTTATTTTGGTCATAAAGATCCTTATGAATCAGAATATTTCTGTGTCATTGCAGTGTCTTGGTGATTGTATTAATTGTTTGGTAACATGTTAACCATAACTTACAAAAAGGTAATAGTAAATCAGTGTGACATTTTACAACTTCTCATACAAAATAACAGTTATTGCAGCACCAAGGTAGGTTTTGAAAATGTCAATGGTTTAGTATCCCATCTATTATTTATTTGTCATTTGACCAGATTGTTTATTCAACCTTTCTATTTACTTTATAGTTTGAATAATCATTTGTTGAAAAACAAAAAAAGAAAAGAAATTCCTGTTAGAATTTTACATTTGTTTGACCAACCAATTTATATAAACAAGAAACAAGCAAACCATGGAAGCCTCAACTGACGTCTTGCTTGATAATGGACCATTGATTTTCTAACTTGTTGTTGGTCTTTTTTGTGTTCAGTGACCAAACAACTACAATGCACAGCATGTTTACTTTGTAATAGTGGTGGTGCAGCGGGAGCAAACTCAGCCTCAGTCTGTAAATGCATTTATACACGTATACATGCAGATCCACACAGTTTCTGACACCAGCTGAAGGCCACACAGATGCCAATAATGGCTGACTGTTCACTGTTTCTGCCCTCCTCTCTTGTCTGCAGTTTGCCATGGCGACAGTGGTGATGGAGCAGATCGGTCGCCTGTTCATCAACGCCCAGCAGCTGCGTCAGATCCCTCAGCTGCTGGAGTCGGCCTTCCCCACACTGCCTTGCACTGTGAAGGTGTCCGATGTTCCCTGGGTGTTCCGCGAGCGTCACATCCTCACCGGCTATAGGCAGCCAGACCAAAGCTGGCGCTACTACTTCCTCACCCTCTTCCAAAGGCACAATGAGACCCTAAACGTGTGGACCCACTTGCTGGCTGCCCTCATCATCTTGGTGAAGTGGCAGGAGATCTCGGAGACGGTCGATTTTTTGCGAGACCCTCACGCTCAGCCACTCTTCATTGTTCTCCTGGCAGCTTTCACCTACCTCTCATTCAGCGCACTCGCGCATCTCCTCTCCGCCAAGTCTGAGCTCTCCTGCTACAGCTTCTACTTCCTCGACTACGTGGGCGTGGCGGTTTACCAGTATGGCAGTGCCCTGGCACACTACTACTACGCCATAGAGAAAGAGTGGCACACCAGAGTCCAGGGCATCTTTTTACCTGCAGCAGCATTCTTGGCCTGGCTTACTTGCTTTGGCTGCTGCTATGGCAAATATGCCAGTCCTGAGATACCCAAGTTTGTCCTCAAGCTCTTCCAAGTGGTGCCCTCAGCCTTGGCTTACTGTCTAGACATAAGCCCTGTGGTTCACCGCATCTACAGCTGCTACCGGGACGGCTGCTCCGACCCGATTGTGGCGTACCATTTGTATCATGTGGTCTTTTTCCTAATCAGCGCCTATTTCTTCTGCTGCCCTCACCCAGAGAGTTTGTTCCCTGGGAAGTGTGACTTCTTTGGACAGGGCCACCAGATCTTTCACGTGTTCGTGGTGGTGTGCACCCTGACGCAGATCGAAGCACTGCGAACAGACTTCACGGAGCGCCGTCCCCTCTACGAGCGTCTCCACGGCGATCTGGCGCACGACGCCGTCGCACTTTTCATCTTCACTGCCTGCTGCAGTGCGCTTACCGCTTTTTATGTACGCAAGCGTGTACGAGCCGTTCTCCATGAGAAGGAGGAGTAAGAGTTGAAATTTTAGTTCATAAAAAAAAGAGTAATTTAACCATTAATTCAAATTACTCAAATGTTTTTGTTATTGAAAGTAATCAGTTTGTGACAGTGACTGTGATTTGCCAAACTACCGTGAGCTATAATTGTGTTTTTGAATTTCACTGAAAAGGGAATCTTACAATTTGTCAGTAGCAATACAGGTAGTAGTTAAACACTGCAATGAGTCATTGCATCGTTACTCTGCTCTTTTATTAGTCTGCAAGGTTTTTATGAAGTCGTAGTCTCAAGGAATGTTTTACTTTACCATACAAAAATTCACTTTAGTCAAGGAGAGCCGAAAAATAGTGGTTTCTAAAGATGCCTTTTATGGAATCGTATTTAGAAATATCTCATTGTTTTAATCTAATTTGGTTTTTCAAATTCAAATCATGCTAGCATGATTATACTTTGTATTTTACAGTCAAACACCAATTCCAATCCAATTTGAACTGGTGTTCTTGTCTAGTTAGGAACCTTTCTGACATTTCCTTAATTTGATTCAGCCCCTCTCTTTAGGGATCAGAGCAGGATTTATTTAAAAAAATATATATATTTATCAACGCGCTAACAGTGCCATGCAAATGTTTAAACCTATTCTGGGAAAGTCGAGAACCCAATTTGAAAACCAAATATTTTACCTCTTATAAAAATAAGGAGACGCTTTGTTCTAAGTGTTCCGTTGAATTATGATGAAAATGAGGCTGGCACTCAGTATTGGTCAAGAGATGGATGGAAGATTACTGATGTCACTTTGTTGTCGTGGTAGTGTTAATCTTTTTTTATTCAAAGGGCTGGACCATCAGCTTTTGCCTTTTCACATCCCATGATACCAATGCTTTCGTGTGCATTGTTTTCAATGTCGGTTTGATCAGATTTGGGTAACAAAACGCTGTGTCTGACTGGTGTTCTGCTTTTGGCATATTTTGTTTTTGTATGATGAATATGTATGTGCCTCTACGCATGTCTTTTGGTATATCGAGTGGATATTAAGTGTGTGAATGTCTCTGAAAGTTTAGCCTTGCACTTCTTTCTTACCCTGTAAATAACCTGTATTTCCTTAGAAAGTTGTTTGCATCCCATTTTCTCTCACTCAATAGCATTCAGACCTGAATGCATTTTTTTGTCCTTGTGGAATACGGCACATTCCTATTGTGCTTCCTTCTTTCAGAGTGGGCTTTATGTCTGGTGTCGTCCTGCCTATCGAGTCTTTAATGGCGATGAATACACCATTTCATACTGCTGCACTGTTACTCCGAAGAGTCGGTTCATTTTTACTGTATTTTATTTGACTCTGGTTATAGAAATGTCACACACACACACACACACACACACACACACACACACACGGCTCACTGGTAATGTTACTTCGATTCCTATCTCACAAAATCTTAAATGTCAGAAATGATGCTATATTCACTGCAGCACTCTTTGATCATGATGATGTTTAATGTGCCAATGAATCTGTTATTGCTTCAGTGATGGTACAACTGGAGGACGAATTCAGAGACAGAATGTCAGAAGTGACGGGTCGACTTTTAAACTCTCTTGACCCGACTGCAAACATGCTACTGGTGAGATTTAACCTCAACACCCCTAAATGTGAATCTTTGCAGTTACTGACCTGGTCTCCTCATGCACTGCCTGAATCAACACTGTATACTACTGTAGCTGACAACACTGGCTATGTTTACATGCATGGAGGTATCTGCTGTTAATATGGTTATTCTGCTGTTGTGGGTTCAGAGAAGCCTGGGTGAACCTGTACCCCCCCCCCCTTTTTGCCTTTTTGTGCAGGGTTATGAATTGGTTGGCAAAAAGAATAAAACTGTTTTGCGTGAAACTCATTTTGGCACATGTGGTCTAATGCTTCATGGAAAAGGCTTCTGTATAGGCTGATGATGCCCATTTAATCAGAGCCTCTCCGCAGCCCGGCCTGTGACAGAAGGTTATTGTCCCGATCATCAAAAAGACCGAAACGATTAAAGCTGCGATTTTAATTTCTTTCCCTTGTGTTACAGTATTGTTCAAACAGGGAGCGAGCAGCTGGATAGAGAGACCACAGTGCTTTTTCCCCCTAAATTGATTGTTGCAACATGGAAAGTGATTATCTAAGTTGCATGCCAATTAACCCTAACCCTGGAGTATAGCCAGCACACCATGTAAGTGACTTGTGTGTGTCTGTGTCGTAGGCTACCTTTGGCGACAATTTTCTGACTCTTGGGTCTGTGGTTAGTGTTGGGCAAGTAACATTTATGGTTAGGCTTCGTGCAAGCCTACAGGAAATTATTGCAAGTCTGTGTAATGTCCCCACACGTGACCTGTGACTACATGTTTGTTAGTGTAAACATAGCCTCTGATGCCACCCATGGTTTTCCTTTTATTCCTTTATGAAGGCAGGCTGAGAGTGACTAGAATGTCTTCTGCCTCTACAAATGTGTGGCTGACTGTACTAATATTCTGTTGTATTTAAGAAAAATAAAGTGTTACAGTGAATTTGAATTCTCATATTCATTATTTTACAGGTGAGGCACATTATAAGCAACCAAAAAGCTTTAGGCCGTAATAGTTTTAGATTGATTTGAACTGTTTCACAAATGTACAAATGTATGTGTTTGAATCCCCCTTTTTTGAAATGTCTGGGTCTTCTCAGCTTTTGCAAATTCCAAAACTGAAAACCTGGAGAAGAGTAATAGACCAGGACTAATATTAGGTGGTAAATATAATTAATGGGCAACAAAGACAAGTGTACTCTAAAATGTAGCTGTTTCACAGACCTACAGTACCTCAGTTATACAACAATATTTGTTTGCGTCCCTACACCACCAGGGGGCAGCCTTGTTGTTCGGTAAGAGCATCCAGGGGCTCGACAGTCACAGAACAGCAAAGATGAAACTACAGCATATTGGATGGATTGTCGTCTTGTTGATTCTGAAGAGGTTCCTGTGAGGATAAAACATGATCATATACAGTTTTTATTAGATTTTTCATAAAAGCCTGGCCTTCTTAGGTAGATTGTGAAATGTAGACGAACACAAAACATCCTGTAAATCTTTATAATTTAAATGAAATGCTTAATAACAGCAACGGCCTATTGAGTAATGAGTACAAATCTGGCATCGTATCAGAAAATATTCATAATTAAACTTCGATGGCTCATAAATAATTAAAATGTGATTAAGTAAACTATTATGACACTGTTGGCCTATTTACTGCTGAAAGATGACACGCACCGTTGTGTTGTTGCAATGGAAATATAATTAAAAACTAAAATAAAACGGATGTCTCTATTTTGTACAGTACAAGCAGGGATTTAGTCTTTGTTGTTTTCCTTTTAGATCGTGTCCAGCGAGGAAATTATGGGCAGTTCTTCTGGACAGACGAGGTCAATCACTCAGTCAAGATCTATCTTGTCCCACAAAACTGATGTTTCACGAGAGTGAATCTTTCCTTTAGGGGGCACAGACGACCTTGCATGTCTTTCAAAACATATACGACTGATACGCTGATCACAGGGCTTCAAAATGAAACTTGCAGGTCAACGTTTGTTTTTAATGCATTTTTATTGATCGTGTTGCCCTGCAGTTGTTGCACGGCGTATTCGTCCTAAGCCATCTGCAGCCTGGATGTTCAGACCCTCAGTGTGAGTGAACAAAATTCAATTATTGCTGTAATTTTGCCTAATAGTCTAAGAATAATATTACAGGATTTAATTAAAAAAAACGTTTCACGCAGATGTTACTTAGGGAACAGTATCTTGCTCACTCTGCAATAGCCTCATGGGTTGTACATATAGTTTATGTATGCATATGTATGCATATTCTGTATGTGCCTTTTCTGATATTTGATATGCACACGCACATACACCCTGAGTGAGTAGAAATGAATTTGCTGCGCTAACTACAACATCTCCAAGTTACATTTTCCAGTGATGGAGAAGAATCGTTGAAATTTAAGGCAGATATAGGCTCCTGATGTATCTACCTTGGATGTGATTAATTCCCAGTATCGCACACCCGGACGGTCTTAAATCAAATGCCAGAGATGGTGATAATTGCCTACAGCCTGCTTCCTGTCCACTAAGTATCAATTGCTTCCCCAGGCTCCATCAATTTTCGCCCTCCTTTCTCTGGAGCAGCTCATCGTCCATCTCCCAGCTTCGCTCGTCTCCTCTCCCTCTGTCATGGTTCCCGTGTCTGCGAGTTGTGCTGCAAAGTTATTGCTCCCCTTGATTCCTTTTTAAATGCTTTATTTGCTCTGTATGATTTTTATCTAGGTTGCCGAGGTAATATTGGGTGGCCGTGGTCTCCTGTTGTTTTTTTGTAATTAAAGGTTGGACTTGCTTGAGGGAAAGGCTTTGTTCAGAGTTATGAAATCTCTTTTTGCCAGTTGACAGACAGCCGACTCCCCCCCCCACCCCCACCACGAATCTATCTATGTTTTTCTGCAGGTATTTTGTCCCCACATCCTTGATTGTTATTGGTATTTTCATATGGTCTCTCACTTTTCTTTTGTTCTGTGTTATGAGGTATGTAAACACATCAGGAACCAACGAAGCTTTATGAGACTGTAGATTAAAGTTGAAGTGGAAATACTTGTCCTCCGGTCTCTGTAATGTTCTCATAACTAATAATAGAACATATTATATAGCAATACAGTAGAACTGTGAAATGTTTTGGACTTGGAAATGTCCATTGGGTTCTTCAGGTTCAATTTATTTTACCTGAACAGAAGTCAGATAATAATTCATGCTTTGCTGTGTAAACGTGTGGTTCATCAGAAACTGTGCAGGGGTTTGAAAAATGTTTTTGTTCTCGTATTGATTTGAAAAGGGAGCCTAGTTCTGGGTTCCTAGTTCTCTTACAGTTATTCACGTTCTTCCCAAGAGAAGAAAGGCACTACTCTCATACCTGTCCATTAAACATGAAAACAACTAGCCAGGCTCTGACTAAGCAATATAAGCTAATTGCCTGTAAATGAGAGTGGCATCAATCTTTCCATCTATTTCTCAGCAAAACATGGGTATTTTCCAAAGATGTAGCGGTATCTATTCAATATAGCCTTGTAAACGGGCTTTACTGGATTTTAGTTGAAAAACGTGCATTGCACCTACTTTGTTCAGCTGGTATACACAGAATAACTCTTATATTAGTCCTTCAGTTCTCCCCTTTATATTGCTTCTTTATATTGAGTCTCATTTATGGGTGTTGTACTTTACAGTGTTTGTTTTCTGGCAATCCCGGAAATTCCAGCAGTGTTTTTTTAAAAATATTTTATCAGCCATCGTACTTTGAATTTCTAAACAGAGTATGACTGCAGTGGACAGATAAAGGCTAAAAGAAATGAAACGTAGATAACACAGTTGATACGGCAAACCGTGGTAAAATATGAGGCTCCAGCCAATCTTTGGTTGTTTTATGAAGAATCCTTTTACACATAGTTACACAGTGAGTGCGGCTTTGTAAAAATACATTAATAACTCATTGTATACTGTGGTAGCGTGAGAGAATCTGCCTCCGTCTTAATCCCAGAAACGTTGCATTGTTCTCGCAGTGGCGTCGATATATACTGTAGCGCTCGCTCGACGGCGCCGTCAGAATTTGCAGAACCAAGTAGATTCAGTCGGGCTGCACGGTGGTGTAGTGGTTAGCACCTTCGCCTCACAGCAAGAAGGTTCTGGGTTCGAATCCCGGTTCAACCAGGGCCTTTCTGTGTGGAGTTTGCATGTTCTCCCCGTGTATGCGTGGGTTCTCTCCGGGTTCTCCGGCTTCTTCCCACACACCAAAGACATGCAGAATGGGGTTAGGTTCATTGGAGACTCTAAATTGACCGTAGGTGTGAATGTGAGAGTGAATGATTGTCCGTGTCTGTATGTGGCCCTGCGATAGGCTGGCGACCTGTACAGGGTGTACCCCGCCTCTCGCCCAATGTTAGCTGGGATTGGCTCCAGCGACCCCCCGCGACCCTCAAATGGATAAAGCGGTAGACGATGAATGAATGAAAGTAGATTCAGTCCGTTCCAAAAGAGACGCCTCTTACCTCCTCTTCATCTTTGCAGTTGCTCCTGTGTTACTTGCTTCGCCAATCGGCTCGCCCACTGATCAGGCCTATTCATCATGAGCTGGTTGAGGAGATACTGGAGGCTGGCGGAGGCGAGGAGGAAGCACGTAGGCCCTATCCGAAGGTCTCCCGCTTGCCAAAGCCCGAAACAGCTCAAGGATAATGAATTCCCTCCTCCTGCCCCTTAACCTCTCTGTGTACAGCGGGGTCACTGATTCCCAACACATTATACCCAGATAACTAGAGAGTGGGAAACTTTAGGAAGCCTGGACATGGTGTTTTTTCTCCCAGCAGGCTGCAGGTTAGGGGGTAGATTGACTTGTTTTGTGGGTGTTACTGTGTGAATAACCTTTTGCTCACTTTAAGTTGAGACTTGACAACTGATGTCCTTCTGCTGCTGCTGCCGCAAAAAACAACCCCTTTGGTTGGTTTTGGCTGATGTTTAAAGCGTGTTCCTTTCACAGCGTGATACAAACTAAATCGTAGCATGCTATGATCATGTGTCATGCTCACACTGGCAAAGTGACCAAAAAAAGATATTTGTTCTCTTGCCAAGAGTCCGATAAAAAGATGGAAACCTCTCTCATGTCTGCACAGTAAACATGCAGCTGGTTTGCTTACCTGCCGGCAGATAGCCTGCGTCCTTCCAGTAAAGCTTTAAAGCTCACGTACAACATAATTAAGCATTAATTAAGCCGTTTCCATGAACTCCTTAAAAGACGTCCAAAATTTTGAATGCAGACATTTTGCCTTTCACATACGGTGAACACAGCAGGAGATTGTCCCAGTCGGGCCGCGGTCGCACCAGCAGGAACATTCGGTGGCAACCGAGTGGAGCGTTGCAAGAGGCAGGACACCATTCTGTTTCTGTCATCAATACGCCCACTGGCTTGCTGTGGATTTTCTGGCTGTGTTCTCACACGGGAGGGCTGCACGGTGGTGTAGTGGTTAGCACCTTCGCCTCAGAGCAAGAAGGTCCTGGGTTCGAGTGCCGGTTCCAACCAACCAGGGCCCTTCTGGCTGGAGTTTGCATGTTCTCTCCTGAAAGCAGCTTTAGTGACCATCAGTGCTGCCAACAGGTGGATTTTGTTGCAATTGGAGCGAGTCATGATATCCCCCCCCCCCCCCCGCCTATATCCAGTGTTTGTGCTAATCTGAATGAAGAAGTATATTCCTAGAAAAAACAAAGATAATCCCGTAAAGCTAATTGAAGATGGTGCCGTATCAGTTTCAGGAAGCTGAAAGGAAAACGTTTGTTAAAACATGTTGGTTTCCCTGTAAGAGGTTTATTTGGCAGTGAGCTTTTATTGTCACTGTTGATGGATTTCCAGCGGTACAAGGATTTTATTGTTTGCTGTTAAAATGCATAAGCGAGTAAATTGATTTCTTAAAAGTAAAAAAATAAAAAACCTACTGTACAATAAAGATTTTATTGAACAAGCTGAAAACAGTTAGTATATGGCATGGAAGTGGGACACAGAGTTTGATTCATTTCTATGGCTTATTGAATAAATTATAGTATTGATGGTTAAGTGCTTGTCAAAAACGTCAAGTGCCCGATCCTCTTACCCACTGTATATGTTCTCTTGTTCCCATTGTGCCTCACTGTTCCAATTCTTTATGTTCCAATTCTGAAAATCCATCACCTGTCGAGTACCGCCCCTCCTCCTCCTCCCTCTCCACAGTATGAGTTCTCTCAAAAGACTCCAGATGTGCTCAGGGTCCATTTGTCGAAGCCGAATCTGTGCGCGTCCTCTGTTCATCTCTGTTCCTTGATACGCAATATTCAATTACCCATGCACCAGCAGCGCCGGTTTAAATTTCCCTGACAGCAGTGTGTTTGAAGCTTTTCATGCTCGTCACTGTAAGAAATGAAAAACCATTTCAAGACTCACTACGATCACTAGTTTTAATAGCTTTACAATATTCCATATTGGAAATCAATGTTGAAGAGTTGTTTTGATTATTTTTTGTTCAGAATAAACAAAAAACTTCCAGTGAATGATGAAAGTCTTGAGCAAGGCAGGAGGACAATGCCAACGCAGTAGATGTTCAGAGTTATCAATTTTGAGTTTTAAATTGTAACTCTGAATGTAATCCTTGAATCATGCAATTGGTTGGGCTCACTTATTGTTGAGACTTTTTCAGGGATTACATCCACACTGAGGATTAGGAAAAGAATGTTAAATTGAATTTTGGGGAGGTATAGAGATGATAAAGGGAAATGGTGCTATATGGTATATTGGCAGAGCCTAGCTGAATAGACTTGCTCTTCTTCAAAGAGCAGAAGGCCCGAGAGCCGCTTTCAACCAGAAACCCTCTCTGATCCCTTTTCTACAGTCTAAACTGTTTCATTCAGCAGTTGGGGAACGATTTAGTGTGAGAGATGTTTTACCCTGAATGTTGGAGGAACGTTTATCAGAGCGATATTAAAAAAAATCAACCGGTTATTGTGTGGAGCAGATGCAATAAAGAAAGATAAAAGAATGATGACAAGTGAAACTATGGCAACTACAATCAGTTAAAAACTGTTTCATATTTTGTTCCTTCATGCTTCGATACAAAGTCGTGACTTGTGACAAGAATCAGTTAGTACAATAAATGTGTGTCGGGGGCATCTTGAAGCCACACCACCTGTGGCTCCTACATTTCCCCAGAGTGGCTTCGTAATCGAAGCCTTGTAACGGATGAAAAACAAAAAAACTAAAATATGATGGCCCACAATAATCTAAACCTCCAAGTGCTGGAGTATGTGTGACACATCCTTTCTCTTATCCGTTGAGGAGGTGGGAACAAAAGGAGTGTGAAGATACACAAAAAAATGCAGAGGACCCCCACGCCCATCACTCCCAAACAATAGATCTAATGTGATGAGTGTATCTTGACAAAATCTAAATAGAAGTGTCTGAGGGAAAAACAAGGAAGGGGCGGAGGCAATCGCCGTGTTTTGGAGCTCCCAGCTTTGAGAATCCACACAGGCTTAATGGATGGCGCCCAGGCTGACAGCACAGGCACAGGGACTAAATCACAGAGAGGAGGGGCAGGGCTGATAAAAACTCTGGGACTGTCACGCGGTTTCTGATTAGGTTTTCCTTTCGGCCTCTCCATTGTGAGAGAGCAGCACTTTTAAACTTGGTTTGAGAGCGTTTTTTTTAGGTATGCTGGAGGGAGGCGAAGAACTTATCCCGATTCACCGGAGCTAGTTCTGCCTAGTGTTGTGCAGTTTTGTACCTTATAATGTGACTACATCCTGATTTGTGCAGGATTTTAGACCTATTTGGACAGATACATGCCTCAAGGGTTTTGGATAATCATTATTTTTCATAGACATTACCATCTAATTTCAGTAGCCTCTCCTGCTGAGGGGCTGATAGCCAGTTCTGTTAGAAAAGATGCCAAAAACATATATATTTATCTTTTCAGGTCTTCAAATAGCTAAAAATGCTGTTGTATAATTACTGCAACAAAAACATAATACAGTCTGGCTGCATTCCATTTGCAACCAATTTGAAAATTAGGTATGGTGCTATTCAGAATTCATCTCAGGACCACTTTCAAGTCCAGATGAATCATGTCGTAGATTTTTATGAAAGATTGATTATATGCTCACTTCAAGGAAATGCTTGCGATGAAGATGACAGCGGTTTGCATTTTCGGTGGGAACTCGAGAGTCCTCTAAAGGAATATGCCCTTGAAAGGGACCGCAATGGGTTTGAAGCTGTGAAGAGCGACTCTTTGTGGTTTAACGAAGCACAAACCCACATGCACGTTTGAGTCATCTGCTACTTTGGACAGCTGGCTCAGCAACTTATAGAGCAGCAACTAACTAAACTCACTGCCACAAACCAAACCTGGCAACAAAATACGTGAGCTAAAGCAGTTGCTCACTTAAAATAATGGATATGTTTGGATTTTACTTACTACAATATATTTTGTTACCCCTCTACTGTAGAGACAGCTTACAGATTTGTTTCAATGTATTTTTTCTACGCAATTAAATGTAGTTTGATAAATGTTCAGTCTTCAAAGCCTTTTGAACCCTTGTGAACTAACCTTTAGCGTTTAACATTTTGGACGGCGCCATCTTGTTTTTTTTTGACTGAGAGCTCGTCCGGGTACACCTGTGACCTGCACCCATTGGGCGGTTCTAGCTGTCAGTCACACTATCCACGCTCCAATGCATGCGGTGCTTCATCGTCTATTTTACTCTAAATGGGACCACAGTTCACAAAATTAACATCATGCTGTATTAAAGAAGACTTGAAACTAGAGATCAAGATCATACAATCTTCAGGAAAATGTTTACTGTTGTTATAAATCAAGTGAGAGGAAGAGTCATTTTTTTCATAGACTTCTATAGAAACTGACTTCTTTTTGCAACCAGTGGAGTCGCCCTCGCCTGGTGATTCCAGAGAATACAGGCTTCAGGCCCTTCTGCCTTGGCTTCACTTTCCGGAACCAGTGACTACGTCCATTTTTATATACAGTCTATGCTTGAACCATGAAACTACCATTTTACATTTTTTGAAAAGCACATTTTTGACATCCCCGCCTTACTTTTTGTCTGATTGTTACATTTTCTGTTGGTCATCACAGGACAGAGCTTAATTAGGTTTCAAGAAATTGGCCAAAATACAAGTGGAGGGGCTTAGCAGGAAAATAGCTGTAACTCACAAACAACAATATTCATGAATCTGGGTAAACATCTTCAGGCCGTTTGGTGGTGATATCATGTGCTATCTTCTGAACAAACACTCAGAGTTTCGTGCACATTTGATGAAGGAGAGGGGACAATACAGAACACTGGGTGGGCAATTAGTGTGTGATTGGTCTCATTCCTTTTTTAGGCAGAATTAAACCAGATGAAGTGACTTAACTTAACATAACAAAGGGGCTTGAGCCCAGAATCACTGGTTGTGACTATAATTACAGAATAATATTACCACTATTTCAATTTTGTTATTACTGGGTCCTCCTGCGGGTCTTGTCAGAGCCCAGGGACAAGGGACCTCTATAGTCGTTTAAATTGGAGGAGTATTTTTGTGCATGAAATCTGACTGGAATAAAAATGATTTTAACTGTGGTGTAGTTCGGTCTGTGTCCATCACACTGATGGCCACTGCCCGAAAAACTCAAACGCTAATATATCGGCACAGATGGGAATGCAGTTGGAGCACATACACAGAGTGAATATAAAGATATTAAAGCAAGTGAATGAGAGGAAGAACAGATGCTGTATTAATTTATTCAGAGTTAATCCAATGCTCAGCAACATGCAACACACTTCTTCCCCTCGGCGTGAAGGTCTGCTGTAATAGAATTGGTATTCTTCTGCAGACAGAACTCTCTGGGGTAAATATTTATAGAGGAGACTGGCATGGGGTGATAAGGAGTAGGGGTCCATTCATGATAACACAGGGGGATTTCAACAGAATATTTAATCAAGTACTAGTTTGTATCTCTGGGACAAAAACATTTCAAAGCCTTTAAAGGCACACGCATTCTGGCAAAGGTCAAGGAGGAATTCAACAAACTTTTATTTGGCCTGGAGCTGTGTGCTATTAATGGGCTGTTTACACAGGGCTGTAATAATCATAGACAAAAACATGGCATATTTGTTGTCCCATAATGGAGTGCACTGTAGGCTGCCAGCTGGAAATAAAAAGTTATATGAATGCACACAACAAAATAAAAACTCAACCTGCTGCTGCATATTCTGATATGGATATATCACAGACAGGGCTGTAAATGATCTTTTGTTCATAATTGGCCACTTCTCTGTTCCTTCAAAACATCTACTTTTCTGTTTTTCCCTTTAACGCCTCACTGGGAAATCCACTCAATTTCAAATGTGCAAAAAATTTAAAAAATGGTTAAAAAAAATGTAGTTCAGGTAAGACCAAATTTTCCACGCCTACACTGCAGTTAATGGCACAAATTTCAAAACTGCTGTCATCTTTATTAATCTTTATTGGTCTTAATAGTCCCTCCCCGTCCCTATTGTTTTCATTTTACATAGAATGATCATTATTCAGTCCTCACAAGGTGTGACAGGAAACACAGAGCTTGGGTGTGGACGTGTGACAGGAATCAATACATCATCAACACAACAAGTCCCCCAGCACTCAATATTCCTACAGTAGCTAATATCAAAATTGCAATCTCAGTTTGAACAGGGAAGATATCCAAATGACTGACTGTCAGCATATAGGCCACAAATTGGGGTCTCTGCATTGAAAAGAACGTGTGAAATGACACGTATTTCAAAACCTGGAGCATAATGTTGAGTGAAATGGATTACAGTTTATAAGAACAGACTCATTCAGCCCTACCAGAGCAAAATGCTCTAAATACAGAAGAAGTGGAGTTGAGAACAACTTGTGTTTGACCTGGCTGACAAACTTAGTAACAGATACACTCTGACAATTCATTTAAACAAAGACGTCACGGTGATACATAATGCCTGTTCTTTGAGATATTTTTACGCATTTAACCGTTGAAATTTATTTTCACCATCATCAATTTGCATTCTGATCTTATCTCAAGTTGGACCAAATATATAGTTATTGTGTTTCATCTTTTTTTTCAGGACAGAATTCCACAATATTTGATGTTCAGTACGATACAAATGTCTGTGAATAAGAGCGGCCAGACAAGGCAAGTTTATTTGTATAGCACATTTGAACAACAAGGCAATTCAAAGTGCTTTACATAAAACATTAAAACCATTGGGAAGAAACACATATGAATCCCATAAAAAAACATATAAAACACTGAATTTAATGGGCAAAGAATATTTTAAAAAGCCAGTGCTATCAAATCCACTGAATGTTAGACTCGCCTCTGAGTGAGAACAAGTGTGTGAACTGCTTGTTTATTGGGAAGTACAAAAGAAAGAGTTTGTTCAGTCAGGCAAATGTTGAGTGTGAGACAGTAAAAGCTTTAAAATCTTTTCAAAGAAGATCCTTGGCAGCGAGGACTCGACTGTGACAGATGGCGGAGAGAGGTAAGGGAATAGAGGAGAGCACCAGATCAGACCTGACTCGATAGTGAAGGATGAGGGGGAGAGAGTTTTTTGGAACTCAGGATGAAAAATGGGCGATGAGAGGAGGGACTGCAGGATTAACTCCAAACAGGAATCATATAACTTTTAATGACGGCCCTGAAACACAGATGTCTTTCGAGTTGTTTCAATGACATTCCACTAACATGAATCCGTTCATCAAGACGGCCATTTTCACGTCAAATCCACTCCTCATGTTGAGCCTGTGATGTGCAGAACTTTTCTTGCCTCACATCTTAAACCCTGCAGGTCATTCTTATTTGCATGCAATTATGTGCAAAGAGCACGGCCGCTTGATATTGCACATGTAGGCTTACAGACGGGCTCAAATAGTATGGGCAGACCCAGCAACACGGATCCTTTCGCCCGGCTCAATTAACCGCCAGCATGCTCGTGTTGTGATGGTGCAAATGTAATTGCTCGGGAGGAGCCTGCAAGTACAAACAAGTTGGCGAAAGCTTCACGATGAGTGGGACACTATGATATAATAATGCGTAGTTATAAATGTGCACGCCCAATGTGAAATGTCAGAGAGATTGAGGGAGGCCAATCGATATAAAAATCCTTGAATTATGTTGTTTATTACTCAACTGAAGAATAATCCTGACACACACACACACACACACCCACACACACACAGACTGACTATCATTCCCCCGACGGATTTTTCTCGGGTTTCCCGGAGCGTTCGCTCTCATTCTTGGCATGGTGCTCTTGACCCACGAGCCAGGCTTAATGAGTTTATTGGTTCATCTGTTTTTCAACACTGTACACTTAACGCCATCTGTTGTGTGCTCAAGTACAGCCGGCCCGCAAGTCCAAGCCCCGCCACCTGATTCTCGGGCTGTACGCCACGCTGCTCCATCATCCTCTTATCCTCTCACTCCTCCGGAGGGAGCCTGTGTTTTTAGACAACCGGTTGGTGGATAGAAAGTGTCCAATCTTTCGGGTGCACCGGGTATTCAGTCTTGTCTTTATTCTCTCTTTCTCTCCCTCGCTCTGATGATCTCCGCAGCCTCCCTGAGCCTTATCTTTCAGATAGGAACAGCAATCTGCATCATCTTCCTCCCTCTGTAAATTGTTTTTTCCCCACACCTCCGCTGACTTCTTGTAAGCCATCAGTGTGATTTAGTGAGTGATGCTTCACCGATGTTTTGTGTCTCTGTAGTGAATCAAAAAGGGAAACTTACAAGGAGGGCCACAATATGAATATGTCTTATCCTCTGCTAAAATATGAGGTGCTATTGTAGATGTGAGACAAATAAAGAGAGAAAATAAGCAATGAAGGCATATTCACTTGGTGTGGGTGCAACAAGTTTGAGTTACTGTACTGAATCTATATTTCTGTGCACCGCATCAAACAGTTTCAAATGGCTTATTCTTCACGAGCCATGTTTTGGCGAGGCCAGCAGTTACCTGTGGATTGTGACAACGGGTCATGCATGAGTTAATCCACCTCGAAAGAGAATGCAGGTTTATTCATTTATCTATTTTTCCTTTCAATTGTCACCTTCCCCAGTAATTACTGAAAACGACATATTGAATGTGCATTCAAGACGGGCTTTTAGATGTTGCTTCGTTGCATGTCAGCAAAGAACAGTATCCACTGTATAAACATCTGCTTTAATGGCAAGACGAAGTGTAGAGGCAGTGGCTTTGAACACCTCGTATACAGCTCCTGACATTTAGGAACGTGGCAGTATCATTATAGAAGAGTTGCTGTTTGGATAAAGCAGAAACCAGTTGTCTAATCCAACGATACCATACTGTATAAGACAGGTGTCAGATCCAGCTGGGTTTAAATCTTAATACTGGACCCCTTAAATGCTCAGAGGACTGGAACCAGCTACTGTTCAGTGATTTACAGGTCTTTGCATACAAACGCTTGTCAGCAACAACACATTTAAATCTCTTTTAACTTTTTCGGAAACAGGCCCGGGGAGACTTTGCATGATTTTTCTCTGAAGATTGAGTCAAATTACAGCATGGAAATGAGGACTTCTCGTCCTGGTCGTCTTCAACCTCTAACACTTGATGTGGAGCGGGAACATATTTTCAGAAGCACAAATTGGCACATTTAGGTGAACTGCACATTCATGAACACACATATGTATGCGTTTATGGGGGCAGTTATTTCAGTGCTTAGTGCAACTACTGAAAGCAACTTTATGCAGCGCGGACGCCATGAATGCAGCCTCTCCGTTGCCTGGTACCTTACGAAGAAAGGAGTAAGCCACCTGCAGTTCTGCAGAAAAGGCCCACTGTCTCTTCGGCATGACAGTTAACCTTTGGCATTTGCACAGGTTCTGTGAGAAAGTGCACTGCTGGCAGTGGCAGGCTTTTGATTCCTGTATTCCAATATGGCTGCCATCAACTTGCCAGTCAGTGGCACAGATTTGTTTGCTCACTTTTAAAAGATTCCAAATATTTACCTCCACCAAGAAACTTATGTGATTAATTTGTTTTGTCTGTTTGTTGTGTTTTTATGGTAAAATTATTTAGAAAATGTGTATATCAAAAATGGTACAGTAGGTAAATGAGGTAATTTGTCAATTTATTGACCACAGATATGTTTACTTTCTTAACAAAAACAAAAAACAACAAGGATATTGTACACCTCATAGATCATTTTTTTTTCCTTTAAAATTCTTATGTGTCTATGGTTGAAAGTCCATCTTTTATGGTAAAAAACAGTTTCTCTCTCGTAAAATATTCCAAACCATTGATATGTTCCAAATGTTTCAAAGGCAATAAACAATATTTGTTTCTTTTTAAAAGACCACATTATGTGGATTATAAATTGCCATAAATCCCTGATGAATAAAATATGATACAACATAGTTCTGTCTCGAGTTATCAAAGATCATCCGATCAGAAGGTCCCTTCAGTTGCTCCTTTGCAGCGTCTCATCGTCACACGATCTCCCTCAGCAGATCTTCTATGTTACAAGCTGTTTGGAAGGACAAGGAATAAATCTGCTTTGGTTTGGACCTTGCTTTCGTATCTTGGGTGGAATATGTATTCCCCCTGATATTTTTCTACCATATTCTTGGATGGAGGTTATTATATGATCTAATTTTGGAACTGCAATCATGTTGTAATGATAAATTCATGGTGGTCTCTAGTTTTGTACTGTCATTATGTTGTGTTCTACACTGGGAATTCAGATGTTACAGAGATATAAAGAAGTGTTTTGTTTTTCTAACCACCTGTTTACCTCATGCTGGAATGCAGGGGGCTGTCACGTATATGCCCAGCAGGTACACCTGAATTTAAATAGTTCATAACAGCATGATGTCCGTTCCACACAGCGAAATCTATCGCCAGTGTAACATTGAGACTAACTAACTAAGCTTTTCATACGTTCCCTTCTTAGTCAACTCCCCCCCCCCACTGTTTTCTTCTTCTGCAATTACACCTGACAACAACTTGCATACATTTGCATAATTTCCTCCGCTTATGTCTCTTTTTTTAGCATAGTGCAGCATATCCGTTGCAATGCAGACACCATCCTTCTCTCACTAGAGGGTTAGCCTAACCCTAACCCCGTGTTGCCTCTAGGTGGCGTTGTCGGCATTTCAAATTAATTAAACCTCCAGTTTTAAACTCGCCATGACACAGATATTGCCTTTAAATTCTTTACCTCCAGGGTTCTGGATTGGAGGTAGTTTGGAGATGGTCGTCCACTAACCAGAAGGTTGGCAGTTCGATACCTGCTACCGCCAGTCCGCATGGTGAAGTGTCCTTGGGCGAGACACGTTATTCTAAATTCCCCCTCATGGGTCTTCTGGCAATGTATGAATGTGACAGAAAAAGCATGGTAAATAGCTGCGCTGTAAGAATGTGTCAGTGAATGTGACTTTTACCGTAAAATGCTTTGAGTGGTCGATAAGACCAGAAAAGTGCTCTATAAATACACTCCATTTACCATGTACTTAGCTTATTGTAAGTGAAGATTACTTCAGCTCAGAAGCTCTTTCCATCCTATTCCCTCACTGTAACAAAAAAGGAATTCTGAAAATGTGGAAGAAAAGTTGCTTGAAAAAACAAAACATTTATTAAATTTGATCGAATTAGGGAAAAACTCTTGTTGTAAGTAGCTTGTAGCTTGAAATTGGAAGAGAATCTCAATTTTGCACTTGTGAAAGAATATTGGTGTGTGAAGATACAGGCAATATTTGCTTGTCTTGTACTGTGCATAGACTGTATAGTGATTTCATTATAAGGAAATATGCACCAGCTTTGTTCAAACAGGGAGGCTCAGGACAATTAAAAGTTGCTGGCTAAAAGTCACATGAGACACGTTGTGACCGACTTACTGAGTTTGACCAAAAGAAAAAAAAGAAAGAAAGAAAGAAAGAAAAAACTAAAATCCAAGCAAAACAAGCAATGAATACACCTGTAACTGACAGAAACTGTAAGAATAAAGACATGACCGGCTACTGGCCCAGTCTCAAGTCGTCTGCATTCTTCATGGTCACTTGTTGATACTTGAATATCTAAATTATAAGTGCAGTGGTCTTTTACTAATGTGTGTTTTTTCAACAATACTGGAATTTCTTTAAATCTGTCAGGAAAATCTTTTTCGGCTCCATCACACATCCCCAGGTCGCAATGCAGCTTTTATTTCTTCTTTTTTTTTTTTTTTTAAACCAGCTGGTATATGTCAGTTCAAAATGCTATTAAATGTGGACAAATGCTTCAGATCACAGGCAGCAAAGGCTTCATTTCTTTGGGTCAGGTGGCGGGTCAGACCCAAATCACTGAAGTACTGCTTATTATAAACGGTAAGGAAAGCAATTTTAGCTCGGGCGGTGAGGAAAGGACTGAGGGACTTAAACAAGACGAGGGACTGAGAAGGGGGGTCATGAGTTGAGGCAGTCGGGAAGAAAATGAAGGAGTGACAATAGTGGGGCAGATTCAAAGAAGTTGTTGGGAGATGGTTTGATATACTCGGAGAAAAGTCGTCTTTTTAGAGGAGAGGGAGGCACAGTGGTGAGGGGTTCAAACCCCCACGCTGGAGCATCCCTGAGCGAAGGACTGAAACCCAACTAGCTCCAGGGATGATGTCATTGTAGAAGGAGGCCAAGTGGGAAAATAAAATTTCCCTTCAAGGGATCCGCAGAGTATCACAAGCATTTGCGACTCATTCGCAAATTTTCAGTAATTTCCTGTGTGGCAGAATGCGAGGTTAAAACAATTTCTTCGTGTTGCATTCGAGACATTGCCTTCATTTAGCAGATGCCTTTTGACAAAGTTCACTGTCCAAACAGTGTGTTCAGATGTATAGCCAGCTGGCGGAGACTAAAACTTCCCACAGGATACAGTACGGTATCTCACACTATCCCACACCTCAGTGAGTCAGCAAGAGACAGTGTACCACCATTAGCAGGTGTTTGCTTTTATAAAACCATATTAGAAATTCCTCTCAGACTTTCTTTGGGACATGACGGCAGGCCATCAGTCGGGTAAATCATCTTTTGTACCTGACATTTAGAAAACTGCCCCGCCCAAGTAGATTCACTGGGGAGATGCTTGCCACTCACGTTAACAAGTGTCTGTTAAACTTCCCAAGATCTGTGAAATTTCTTTTCTTTTACTTCTTTTTATTACCACACAAAATGTAATGTCATTTCTTTCACAGTCAAACTGGTCAACGAAGGACTGTCGTAATAATGCCTACAATTATTTATGAAGCCCACTTTATTTATCAATTATTTCCCGCTTCCTACCCGGACAATCAGGAGAAAATGGAATAGTGGTTTAACCATTTAATTGTAGTTAGAGTAGAAATAAACAACTTTTTGGCTTAAATTGGCATAAACTAAAACAGATTGCACAGTGTAATGATGATAGAAAAATTACAACACCATCTGCACTCATATTGGTCCCTCATAAGCCTTGCTTTCACCATGTTGCTCCTTTGGCCACCGGGACGTGCTTTTCCGCAGTAAAATGACGGCTTGATTTACGGCACAAAGGAAACAACGGAAAAGATCTGGGTTCTCATGGTAACTATCCCCAGTTATTTTCAGTTCTAGGAAATGAAATTATCTAGATTCTCGGCAAGTCGGTTCTCTGTTGCACCAGGCTAACTTGTAGTTCGTCTCACGACAGCCGACACCAACACACCGCATACTGCTTTCACAGAAAAAGAAAAAGAAATGAAACGAGACCTGCAGCAGATACCCTGCATCCGCACGTTTGGCATCGTAATTGTGATCATGTTGCAATTCTGTTGTTTGTATTTAACAACTCAAAGCAGAGCCAATGTACAGCCTCGCAGAAACCTCTTGCATGGCTGCAGACTGCACAGCTACTTCTACAGTCTCCTTTTATTCAGAAGCTAATAGACTAGAGAGAAGGTTGAGGTCTCTGCTTTGCCACTGGGTTGGAGGATAATTCATGTGCTGCCATCCTCGCTCTCGGCTCTGGTCTTTAACGACGGCGCTCATGATGACAAACTGATTGGGCTGCGGCGCAGACGTGGACACATGTTTTTAATTTACTGTGGAAATGAACTTTAAACAAGTTGACATTAGCCACGTTGTGCCCTGTTGCATCATTCAGCAGCTAAAAGCTCGCTGCGAAGCCGCGAGTGTTTGTCTTGTTAGTTTGGGCGTCGGCATGCTGGTGCTTTGACGGAGATAGAGCAGTGTGAAATGGTTCATTCGAGTGTCCCCTTCCTCTTCATGAGTCTAATTACCTCAAGATGAATTGCTGCCCATTCCACAGGTCACTGTTGCCAGAGTGAGCTCAGTTAAACCTTTTGTCCAGCCCTCTGCTTCCTGGAATCCACTGTGTCTGACCATAAAAAAGACATGTCTGCCAATGCATGTTAACCTTTAGCTTTTAAAAGCCTTTTTTTCTCTCCCTCTGGCTAAAAAACGGCAATCGGAAGTGAAAGACTGTCACGAATTCATGCAACTCAACTCAAACATATTTTGTTGTATGAGGACGATATAATCTTTCCGAAAACACAGTCTAAATGTTAAGGAAGATAATGCAAAGCGAATCACTTTTTATATTTCTAGCCAGGCGTCGGGGGAATAACTAGGACCATTTTACCCCCCAGATGTTGTTTTGCAAAGACAAATCGTTTGTTATACGTGATAAAACAGGTTACCTTCATTCTCACCTCACTACGTGTTTCATTTATGTTTACAGTCCTTTCAAAAAAACGATTTGTTCGTCGGTTAATTATTCATTATTGAGACTTATCAGATTTATCAAAATCTTAATTGAAATGTATCTCACCAAAGAAAGATTTTGACATGCACAAAATTAATGATGAGTTAGCAGTAAAATATTTCTTAAATAAGCACACAGTAAATGTTTTTAACATGCACAGACTCATGTGCACATATCCCAATATATAGGTGATGTAGGTGCTGTGTAAGCACAGAGGATTTTCTTTTATAAAACTAAACATAGATTTGAAAGAACTGCACGTGCTGTAGCATCTGTATCCAGTCCAGCCGTTGAGTGCAGGTCATCTAATAATACGCATTCCTTGGCTCAGGTGGAAAAAAACCCAATTTGATAGATTGTATATCAGCAAATATCCACACAAACATTTTTATAAGTCTGGGGTCTGACTCGGGCCTGTATTTGCATAATGAAATCCTTTGTTTATTGTAAACTTGCACATTAATTTCACCAAGGACCATTAAACATGCACAAAGTAGTTAAAATGTGGGAGCTATGGTGCAGAATATAAAATTAAAATGCAAATGAAGCTCAGTCCTGATCCTCCCTGGACCATCATACCGCCAGACAAACAGGTAGTGTGTACTTGAGCGGTGACGTTTCTCCACAGCGACAGTCAGGGAGCGGAGGACCCCAAGGAGCAGAGCCTGGGCAAGATGATAGATGATGACACTTGATTTCCTTGCTTGAACGAGACTCGGGTGGGTACTGAAGAGCATGCGGAGGGAGGATTCGGCGATGACGAGGAGGAAGGGGGCAGTACTTGTGTGTGGTGGAACAGATCAGCCCCACGCTGCTATTATTAACTTCCTGCACAGAGATTTTTGAACAGCTACTTGTGAACTTGTTGTGAACACAGACAAACAGGGTAAAATTAAAGGTCAGGTCACTGAGGATCTGCCTGTTCACCCTGCATGCATATTTATCAGATTGTGTGTGTCTGTAATGCATATGTACACAGACAAGGACCGACTTTATCCTCGCCACTGTAATGCGCCTGTCAAATATCCGCTCTGCACATTTTTTTGTATTTCAGAATTACAGTGTTATAAACGAGCAACAGTATTTGCTACTGGAAACTGGAGTCTTATAGAATGTGATAAGCCTGAATTTGTGGCAGAATTATCTTCCCCCAGCCACATGGTGATAGACTGTTGTTTCTGGGAGAATTGCCAAGACAGCGTGACTTGTAAGGCAAATGTACATAACCACAAATCTATGTCTAAACTGTATCAGTAACATGTCACGACCCCAGAACTAGACGTGAGCCAAAATTGAACTAGTGTCCCTTTTATGGGGTTTAAGTAATATTTTCAAATAGTAGAAGTACTGTTACCGATACTGTTAGATAAACAGATGATGAAAAGTTGATAAAGAATTCAAGAAAGAGTTTTATTGTTCATCTCATAGTTTGTCTGCAGGAAATGGAACTATATCGGATTAAATCAAAGGGAATCTCTCTTTTACTGTTGTTTGGGCTTAACGAACCATCTTATTCATTTTAGTATTACTGTGAACTTGAGGAGCAGAAAGTGATAAAAAAAATTTGATACATTTGTAATTATCTGTCTATTATTGCATATTGTCTATTATTGTCTAAATTTACGGCAAAGCTAGTGGCTCTTTGGAGATGTACATATACACATATAATGGTATATATATATATATTAGTACTATATTCAAGTCAAATCCAGAATTACGATAATTCAATGAACATAGCATGAGTTTTGGGTGTTAGCATGCTAACAATTGCTAATTAGCACTAAACTCAAAGTCGCTAATGGGAATATCATTAATTCGATATATTTGTTCAGCTGCTGATTGTGTATTCTATGTGATACAAGACAGGATAGCAGGATAACAAATATTCCATAGGGAAAGTGAAGCGTTGCCCTGCTGGTGGAGATAAAGGACAGGTCAGGCATCAGAATGAATCCTCTGGGCATCATGAATTTCACTACAACGTTTCATAGCATGTCATCAAACTCTTGTGCGGATGATTTTAGTCTGGGCCAAAGTGGTGGACAGACCATTCAACATAGCCTTCCCCAGAGTCAGGTGGCCAGCATGGCAAAAAGAATTCATGCCACTGGTGAAAGGGACGTTGCCGCCCCAATCCTGAACCACCTTTCCTCTCATAAAGCCACCCATTGATTCTCAGGGCCGTTTCTCATCCGGTGGATGAACACTTTCAGACCTGACCTGATGTGATGGCTCCTCGATATGGCGCCATTTTTGCGACGGGTTGTCTGGATTTGTACACTCCTGGCTGCGCTCCATAGCATCTGTTTCTCCTCTGATGTTTAGCTTTGTGGTCCTAAACAGCGTGACTGCAGGCTCTTGAAGCCTGCTGGAAGTGACTTTCTTCCCTCGCGTTAAGAGTTATTTTTCTTTGCTCGTCGTGCGAGGGGGCAATCGTCGGCCCATTCACGCTCAAGGGGAACGGGAAAATCAAAGAGGAGGTTCCGGTTCTATAGAGGTGGATGCACTTTCGGCCTCACCTTAAGGCCCCTCTGTCTTTCACAGAGGTGGTGCAGTCCCCGAATGCCATTTTGTTGTCACACTAATCCAACCTTCATGAAATGGATGTTATTCTCTGCAATGGTGATTTGTCTCGTGAAAGCCGCCAACTTGCAGATTTGGATTTTTTTTTGTGTGTTTTTCACCTGTATGTATCCAACATGTTTGTTCACACTTCTCAGGTGCTGTGGGGTTCACCGCAGAGCCCCTAATGCAGCCAGTAAATGTATCCGAAGTGCATGGAGTTCAAATGAAGTCCAGCATTAACCGTGGTCGAGTTTTGTTACTCAGCGCTTGGTGCTGTTGTAGCTGTTGGAAATTTCACTGCTTTTTGTCGTTGTGGTTGTTGTTGTTGCTGTTAAAATGCATATAAAGAGCATTGTGTAATTTAATGACACCTCTGCTCCCAGCTTGTTTTGCCATAGATGTTTTAAGGTCAATCGAAAGATATTCAGCGTAGCTATTATTTAGTAAATGAATACCAGCGACAGTTGGAGCAAAGCCTTCAATTCATACATTCTTTACAAGAAAAGTATTTTCTTTATAATGGAGGGTTACAACAAATGAATTTCTGTCTCTTAAGAGGGTGTTAACAGTCGATATTCTTTCTCTGTAGGTACTCATAGAATCTCTTTGGGCTTATTTTATGTGCTCTTATCCTTAAGATGATCTTACCTCAATGCTTTAGTCTTGTGTTTATCACCACTGTTCCTCTCTCCTTGTCCACAATCTGGATAATAGTTTCCAGGACCTTATCAAATGCAACAAGCACTGTCATCTCGTGTGTTGTTTAGTTTGGCATCAGGTGTTTTGATATTCATTGTATCTCCATTAAGGCGTATTTACGCCTGTGTCAGAGGTTTTTGATGTTTTTCTAAAAGTCTGATTCCTGTGGCTGTGATCAGATCTTTCATTAACGTCTTATTAAAGCTGCTCATGCAACAGAGAGTATTCATTTTAGACCTTCCAGACTCGTCCAAGACAAATATTCATATCCTCTGTGTGGTGAGAAAGGAGAGGGCATATTCAGGGCCTCTGGCAGTGATATGATACTCAGTCAAGCACAAAGACACAGAGAAAAGAAAGACCTTGCAAATGATTCCACTGCTTTGACATTTTTTGGATGATGCTGTTGATCATACAATCTGCCATCTTCTTAAAATCCTGATTATGAGCTCCTGCGAAAAAGTCATATGGTGTACATTTTCAGTATTTCTACAATATAAAACACATTTCATGTCGAATCTGATTGCACTGACTCTCCACAGCAAGGACCATGTGTGGCAAAGGCAAAAGATCAGAGAAGGAATTCAAATTTTATTTCCAAAGGGATTTTCATGGTGCAAATGCAACTCCTTCAACATCCCCAGCCCCCAACCCTCCACATTGTCATCTCCCCTCAAGCCAAAATAATCTATTTCAAAATCCTCCCAAACATTGGACTCGCAGTCCCCACCACTGTTGCCATGGAGGCCCCCTCAATATTAAGTTTCCCTCCTTCTAATATGGTTACAGGCCTTATGAACAGCACATTTCATTATGGCCCCCAAACTAGATTAAAGCTGTTTCGCCCTGGAACAACTGAGGGCCTGAACCAGCCGTCATGAGGGCGGGTACAAAAGGAGGCAAGCTTTGGATAGATGATACTGTTCATGTTTATCCAGCTTTTGTGATCAGGGCTACGTGTATTTTCAAATCTATGAGATTATACCTTCTGATATCCATTCAGTGTTGTTAGTTCTGCGCAAAAACCGATGCTCACGTCTCTTTTGTTAAAAAGTGGAATCTCAGAAATTGAATTAGCAACAGCGCTTACAGTAAGAGGCCGCGATCCATTCCAACCCTTCTCTCAGGACTTTCCCCATCGTCACGCTCATCGGGCCCCCTATTGCTCCTTCGCCTCATTCCTGAGGAGATTTGCTCTAGCACTACACACCAACAAACATAAGGCTCGCAGAAACAAAAGCTTTACTGTCGCAACGCTGCCAAGCTGAGCTCCCACACACAAACAATGTCTTAGAACTGTGTGAGTGCGCTGCACACTGCTGTATGGCCAGACACGCTCTGCGGTTCCAGTGGGCGGGAAGAGTACAATCTACCACAGTGGGCGGCTCTTATAGAATTCAAATGTTTATGCCTCCAAGATTATAGCAGGAGCTGATAATTCCAGTTTAGAGAGAGAGTCAGATTAAGCCTCTCTCTCACTCTCGCTCTCTTTCTTTCTCTTCCGCTGTAGCTCTTTGCATTTTAGTGGGCAGCTGGAGCCTGCACAAAAAACACCAAAACTCAGCTGCCAATCACAGGACTCGCACTCAGAGTGACTTCTAACATGTGGGGAAAAAAAGATAATAATAATCTGCCATCGTCTTCCGCGTGAGCCACATCCTCCCAATGGTCACAGTCGTTCTGATTTGATATTCCTAAGTGTGAGTCTGACTAAGCAGACACCCGCTAATCAATAAACCTATCAAGCCTCTTACCTTTCGAGGTCACGGGCATCTCAAGCAGACCGCGTTTCAGATCCTTCGCTCCCATTTTTCATCAGCGTGATTCCAATGGTGTTTCTTAAATTTGAAGGCGGTGAAGTTCACAGGACATAACGTGCCGTGCAGATAATCGGTATTCCCCCAGTGTCTCCGACTGCCGGTGTAGATAGTTATCAAACAATTTCCTACTTGTGAGTGAGACACTAAAACCCGAATGAACCAAGGTCATTTATATTTTATCCCAATTTGAATGACTCTTGAGCCAGGGAATCCTCCTCTGAACGTTTTGATGAATATTCCATGTCAGTGGATACATAATTTCTCCAAGTTATGATTTTATCGTAGTGCCACATGAGGGGGGGAAAAAAAATGTATATTATGGAGTTCTCAGAATTGTGGCTGAGTCATATCACCTGGTGTGATGGCTCACACACCAGAGGGATTTTTTTTTCTGGGTGAGAAATACATTAATGTGAAGAGGTGTGTAGCTGCAAAGTAAATATAAAGGCTCTCTGTTTTGATCTCTTCTGTTATCGAGCAGCAGGGGGCGCTAGTGGGCCAGAAACGGAGTTGGGAAGTTGGTTTCTTGTAAACTCGGAGCAGGAGCTGAGGGTTTTCTCCTCAGATGTGGTGTGCGAGCTCTTCAACAACACAGAACAGCTCCCCCTGTTCTGCTGCTAAGTGTGCAGGGTGCACACAAGAAACTGGAAAACAGATTTCTTTTTTTTTTTAAAGGGGGAAAAAAAAAATCAATTCAACCACATTCTCTTTTCACTTCGACTGAACACGTGTTTGCCAAATTCTGCGTCGCACTTTTAAATACTGCTTGCTTTATATTGCATAAGAAATAACCAAAAATGATAGGCCACAGCTCTGCCTTTACTGTCACGAAAGTGGGAATTTAGGAGCTGAAATATGAAAAACATTCCTCACTCCGCCGGCAAAGAGAAACGTTGACTCAAAAAGCAGGTGGCTTTGCATTGTCAGTACTAATGTGAGTCTTTCTAAAGGTTGGCGCAGTAGCTCTCATTACATGAAGTTGCCTCAGTGCTAAAGTACCTCTTATGACAAGGAGCTCACATTTGGTGTAATTCTCCTCCTCTTCTGTGCATCGCCATTTCTCCAGGTCTCCCATACAAAGAACTGTGTTGAGGAAATGGTGCTATCTGTCTCTGCAAATACTCTACATCTTCTCTTGCGCTTTCAGGCGTCAAACTGATCATTTTCTGAGTTCATCAGTTTTCTCTTTCTCAAAGACTTTTCATTCAATCTGAGTCTTGAAAAAAGAATTCTGTATGATTCTTTGGGGAGCTTTAAGTGCTGCTGCCAAAAAGGTGTTCACATCTATTGAGTTCAGAGAAAAGTTTTAGAGGAGAGCCTCCTCTTTTTCTTAATTGGTCAATGTCAAGGCGTTGTTTTCAAGAAACACCGGGTCAACCTAAAAGAGCAATGCATTCAACAAATCCACAAGAAATAAGATTTCTCCAAAATAGCTTACTGCCCCTTTAATACCTGAGCTCATGCTTGATTCTGGTGTTCATTGGCCGGCTGTTTAGTTACACACAAAGGATCTGTGATAGAATGAGGCTCCTAAATCAGTCTAGAGTGGTGGCCTGGTTTCACTTCAAAAAAAAAACCTATCATCAGTTTGTTTTGGTTGTGATGTTAAAGCTCACATTATGTGAACGCACTCGAGGTTTGGGCCATCTGGATCTTAAGCACCAGCGTGCTCCTTAGCGGCTCCGGTGTCCATCGGTGAGCCGTCCCCGAGCAGCTATTGACACCCCGAGAACGGCAGCTTCATGAGCCAGGCAGTTTGTTTCTTTCTTCTCGTTGGAGTTAAGAGAAAGGGATGGATATCATTAGGAGGCGCGCTTCATTAAAAAGGGGGCTAATGACGCCGAGCCTGGGCCGCCTCTGCCGGCATCGGTGCTCTGTGCGCTGATTGCCACTGCAGCCTCAGCATCACTTAACTTCACATTAAATCGGCCGCTGCTCTGTCTGCTTTGAGCCGGGGCAGGGAGGAGATGCCAGTCAGCAGATTAATAGAGGCAAAAGGACCTGTTCTCTTTCCCCCTCCTTAGTGAGAAGCAATGAGATCTGAGTCTGGAGAATAGAGGCTGAGCTCACGGAGGCTTCTGTGAAGGGAATGCAGGAGGGGAAGAAGAGTTATTTTAACCCCACGGCTTTATGATTTCTCCTGGTTACTCTTTCTCTCTCTGATATTACAGCTTTGTGGAACATTTCTTCTCTTGAAGAATTCCCTTCATTGTGTTGTTAAATCAAGTTTTATACTTTATAGTTACGAATGCCCGTTTCCCCCCGCTAATAGTTCTGATGAGTGCGGCAGCATGTGTCACTGTATAAAATACATTCACGAAGCTTCTCAGATATTTCTTTGGAGGCAACAGGCTCATGAAGATGCCCTGAATTTTTACTCCGACTCAGAAATCAAACCTCTTAACTGAGGGCAACAAAATGAAAAATGAGCCGTGGAATTAATTTGAATATTTCTCAGTCAAAGTGAAGTCACTGTTTAACTTGTTCTTTGATAAAATGGGAATATTTATTCTGGGAAAATTCTGCAGCTTCAGTAATGGCTCAGGCAATACTGCCTGAGCCATTACTGAAGCTGCAAGAGAACAAAAGGACAGAATACTGATATACCTTTTTTTTAATACATGATTATTTTCTCACACACCTTGTGGCAGATTGGAAGGGCTCACTCGACGATGGCAACTAATTCCTTCCAGACATTTTGTCTATCTTATTTATTTATTCACATTTAAGTATTCGAGGAGACTGCACCCATGTCACTGCCTATGTTTAGGTGATACAGGAAGGATTTTTACATAGAAATTTGTGGCTGCAAGTACAAAGAGACCTAAAACGTCACTTTCTTTCTGACGGTTAATGTTTTGCTTGAAGCAGACGCAGAGATCTTTGCCCTTGAGCACGACAGCAGGCTTTTCAAACCCCTCCATCACAGTGGTGTTTGTTTGATGCCCTGTGTAAAGGCTAAAGGAGTTACTGTGTTGCCATGCACACGCCCTGTATTGACTTGTGGCCTCACACTGGGAGATGCCGAGGAACCAGTGTTCAGCCACTTGTCAAGTGAATACTAATGTTGAAGATGTCACTGAAACAAGGCCGGGAAACAAATGCTTCACAACACAAAGGACGATGACAAATTAATCAAGTGTCATTGGGACAAATGCCTATTTCTCGTGAGTCTCAAAAGTAATTATATTCAAATGAACTTGTCATCTGCAGCTCGGGAGATTGTCACTGTACAATAGCTTATTCCTGCTACATATGGGCTCCCTGCTGTGAAAACCCACAGCGTCTTTTTTCTTACGGGAAATGAGACTGAATCAACAAATACATTATCATAAAGTCCCTCTTAAGGGTTTGACATATAACAGAACTTTGAGGCTTTTAATACTATTGTCACAGTTGATGAAGGAGTCCCGCAGGGGTCTGTATTAAGCCTGCTGGTATATACATAAATGAAAGGTATATTTCAACTGAATGGTGCAATGGCCATTTTTTCCAGACATTTTATAAATCTAAAGTTTGTTGTAACATCCAGAAGGACAGAATGTTTGTTCCCAGTCAAAATGAAAAAGATATAATACAGCATTAGAAGCACTATTATAATCAGACTGTGCAACAGGGCTCATGTGGAACTGTGGTTGGATTCTTATGATAAAACAGATGTTATTGCCCCTTTAAAAACAAAACATTATATAATTATCTATACTAGTATCTGAATTTTGGAGATGTCTAGTTTTGCTCATGCTGCTTCCACTACCCCTCAAACCACTGGAGGCCATTTGCTACATTGCAAATTGTTCTGATCATGTATGTATGTATGTATCATATGTATTTTATATAGGGTTTATAGACTTGCTTTGGGCTGCTTTGATGCGTTCCACATTAATATTGGCATAAGGAAATAGCACAAAAAACCCCAAACAAACATATGCGGACACCCACACAGCGGTGGGCACAGCAGTGTTATGAAACTGTTTATGACCATGCATAAGTATGCAGAGGGAAAGAGAGAGGAAGTGAGAGAAAGAGAGACTGAAATTGAAAGGTGGGATGGCAGGAACGAAAGAAAGAGTGAGATATGAGAGAGAGGAACATTGCCCGTGGGGATCTATTCTTCTGTTTGCAGTCAAACAGCCTTTCCATGCAATGTTGTTGTTTCTTCTTTTCTTACATTATCTCACCAATTGTTATCAGGCATATTTCCTGGGGCAACACACTGGCTTGGTTAACTACCCAGTATTGGGCATGGCATATTCACTGACAGCACAATGCTTTTGCTTTTTACACAGCTGCAACAATGAAAATGCTAAGAAGAAGAAGAAGAACAACAACAACAAAACTTGGTCAACAGAAAAAAGCCATTCTTGAGGATGGCTCGTGGGTTGGAATGGCCCGCGTTGTGTGAGATAATCTGCCCTTTGGCAGAAAAGCATTGGCTTCCCCAACCATCGTGTACATGTGCGTAATGCTGACCCCACAGGACCTGCCGAGAGCATTAATATCAATTAATGCCACTTCATTACACTCTGCCATTATTTCACGTCAGGGTTTGAAATGCTTGATGTTTCCTTTGCCATGAGCCTAAGATGAAAGCGCTAACGACCCCTCCCTGCTCTCAGCAGAAAGCCTGCCCAGATACACTTTTCATCCGAGCCTGTCACACACTCCGACTCGCCTGTCAGCCAAATGAAGACAGAGGGACCCTCACAAAGGCTTTTGTTGTCTTGCATCAGTATTTGGGTTTTTTCTTTTCTGGCATGTTCACACTGTTTTTGCTTTTCCTCATCATAGGCGTCATTTGGTTTCTCATAAATTTGGACACGCAGTTGTGTGTTTGGAAGTGTGAGTGAGTCGGCACACTTACATCCGCTGAGAGGCCACGTTGATCCAAATAATCGGTGACCCGACCTTCTTGCAGTTGTGTCTCTCTTCGCACAGGACATAACATATTTAATAAGCCAACGTGTTTCATTAGATGGTGGAAGATGATGGCCATGACTGAGCAAATCACCATATAATTTCTCTCTTTCAGTGCTGCTAACGACCAAGTACAGCCTCAATATACATGTGCACATTATATCTTGAATGTCTGTTCTTTTCTTAGGTTTCGATGGCTTTGTTGATCAGATTGCTCTGCGGTGCTGAGCACCCTGAACTCAAAAACAAACAAACCTCAGAGGTGTCATCTGCGTGGGGTTTTCCGGAGAATGATCAGAGTTTTTAAGCTGCAGGTGCTAAGGTACTCTGCCTAAACGCATCCTCTCTCCATCAGGAAAATGTCTGAATTTATGGCATCTCCACTGACATGGCATTGACATTGTTTTAATAATTCAGTGATTGCCATGTGTGGATTATTCCACAGAACCCGCTCTTCTCAACAGCAGGGACAATTTGAAAGATGAAGCTGCTACAGGCATGTTAAGATGAACAACAATTTTTGAGCAAGAACAATATGCAGAGGTGTTAAAATATTCAGCATAGCCTGCAAACAGGCTTTGCCTCAGCCTAGGTTATTGTGCACTGAAATATACAGTTGATATTGGCAACGTGTAATCGCTTGTATGTAATGTCTTTGCGTCCAATAAATACGGTAGTGTATTAATATATTTGAAAAAAAGTGGGGGAAATGGGATCATGGAGAAGGCTGTACATGTCAAAAGTTTTATAACACCTCCATGTTTCCAGCTGTTACTCAATTGTACAGGGTGTAATGTCACAGTACGTCTGAAATTGACCATTCATAAAGTAATAAAGCAATTAATCAAGATAATTAAGGACAAGCGTTTTTTTGGAAAGAGGGAATCGTGGAATCCCTAAATTGAATCTATATTTGTGACTCGTTCAGCAGCCGAACACTTGGAACGTTTGTTCCAACACTGTTGCTGAAGTTCCACAAAACTGTGTTGCTTTGCTTTAACCTTCTGTCCAGTTCATCGTAAACCGGCTGGTCTGCCATTATGTGAAGCCACCGTCTAGTTCTTTTCCTCTAAGTTTTGACTCATTGCTGTAGGATCAACTTCCGACCAACCAATATGACCAACACTGACTTTGTGACAGGATACAGTCCTTCACCGTGCAGTACAGTATTGTCCTAACTATGCATCGAATGGTGTATTAACACAGTTTGTTCTAACTTGTATATGGGGTTTAAGTTATCAAAAAACTTGGGGCACCGTTTTTTTTTTTTACCTTGGGAAGGTTACTTCTGAACTGTAACGTTATAAGTTATTGACTGGACTTGAACGGCTTAATAAAAACCTGGAAAATGGAGCGGCTCTAAAGCTTTTTACCGGTGGTGTATATATCTCATATTCCCACAAAATTTCCCAACACAAGAGGGTGTTTCAGTTCTCTATTTTCCTTTGCTGGGCTCTGTAATGAATCACAATTCGGAGACCTCTGCCTTGAATCAATACAAAGCGCCACGCCAGCACTATCTCTGCCTTATTACAATATGGTTAGAGTCGCTGGAAATGAGTTCCCAGCAAGTGTCCCGCTAGTTCTTTAAAAATGCATAGGATTAAGAGGGAATGGTGTGCTGCATGTCAATCAAGCTCAACCAAGTGCGTAAAAGGACAGGAGGGGATAGGAAATTTGACGCTTGACAGTTTGTACAGACGGTGCTTTCCCAAGACTTGGTGCACTTGCACTATTCATCTCATAGAAGTAGACCCACTGTTAGTTCTGATTGGAGTGCTCGTGCATTGGTGGTAATGGTCAGTGGGTGGCAAGTTTATTATTCATCGCTATCAGGAGAGAATATTCCGTCTAAAGTGTGGGCTGCAATGTAGTGTGATACAAGCAGGAATGAAAATGAATGATTTTTACCTGATTAAGGGCATTGAGACGTTTCAGTGCTCTTGTTTAACGCCGTTGCAAGAAAGGAATTTAAATTCAGCTATAGCATATATCTGTTTACCAGGGAAACAAAATGTTGTGGGCTTTTCTACATGTTTTTTTTTCTTCTTCTCCGTTATTCTTTCCACAATGTCAGTACGCTTAACTTGGACAGTGACTGAGATAGCACAGCGACTCATGATGAAAACAAAATCCCTGGTGGATTCCTGTCAGTGATGTGAAAATGCTGAGATGTGCTTCCTGTGTTATCTGCAGTACCAGCTGACAGCGAGCACATAAAACATCCCCATGTATCCCTATGGAATCAGGTCCTGTATCATAGAAAAAAACCTAAACTGAAATCAAAACACAAATATACCACTTGAGACCACAAGTGTGTGGAAGACTTCAATGAATTCAGACCCTTCCAGGGCAACAGATGAAAATAGTCACTTTTGATTTTTGATCAGTTTGGGATATTTCTAGAATGTATTCCGGTTTTGCACACAACCACTGGTAGAGCTGAAACAGCATAATGATGAGTGAAGAGCGTCTGAAAACTGAAATATACCCAGAAGTGAGTTCACTTCATAGTAAACACGTCCCTGTGGCGCGGCTACATCAGATGGCCCAGCCTATGACATCGCATCAATGGGTTTCCATAAAGTTTTGTAGAGTCATGGTCCCCTGAAGATACATCCTAATGACTTTGGTGATCGCACAATTTTGAAGCTCCCGCCTCTCTTTCAAATCCACTTAGTTTTTTCCCTTAACCATCTTGCCACACAATTCAAAATGAACTGGGGCTGCTCAGCATTTTCACACAGTAGAGTGTGATTGGATAATTGCTTAATTGTTCCATGTGGAGAGAGCATCTGCATTTGTACTGTTTCCCCACTCATTTATTCAGGTTATTTCCTCTGTAATTGTCACCACTCTGTAGCTTCTTTATTCATTTATCCAGCAGGGATTCCCTCTGTGAATCATTTTGACATTTTCCAAAGGTTAGGGGGGGGTGAAGCCCTAACCAGCACTTTAAAGACACTCCGCCCGCCCATGTCCATCTGCCTCGCAAAAGAGATCCAGGAATGTGACCAAAAAAAGGGAAGTTAAAATTGTCACAAAATACAGTCTCTATACTGATGAATAGAGACTGGTGATGTGAATGCTCAAGTTGGTGGGAGGATTGCTCTGGGTTTTGTGGGAAGAGCATGTTTTTATCACCACCTGGATGAAGAGATACTGATAATGATGATGATATCAGCAACATATAAACGTCTCAAAGATGTTCCAAATTTCCCTAATCTTACGTTCATTTCTATGACATTTATCATCACTTTTATATTTCAATCAACTATGATGCAAGTATGTTGCCTAATTGAGCAACACTTGCAGTCACGACTCAACCACAGTCAATGTGTAGAAGGTTGACTGCACTTATATTTTTCATCTAGCGATCTCGGCGCTGTCCTCACCACCCACATTCATCCACCTTTGACCTTTAACTGAGAACAAGGTGCATGTTCAGGGGCGTCTGTGTGGTAGTTTGTGAACTGTAAAAAAATAAGAAAAAGACACAACAGTGTTTTCAGTTTGATTTTCAGTTTTTGCCAGCAGGCTCAGCAACACAGAAGCCCGTGTTGGCAGGGACCATGAACAAAGTGTTCAATGACTAATTATCATGATAAATAAAAAATAATGAATCCGAATTTTTAAACTACCAGACAGATGACTTTGATCAGAAGTTTGATTGACTGAGTACAGCAATTTGCTCTATTAAAAATAAAGCAGAGTTAAAAAGTTTGTTTTGGGTGAAATCTTTTTCTAAAATATGTAGCAACTGACAAATAAGAATGATGGAATAAAAAGGGCATGGCAACAAGAATGAAATCCTTACAGTTTGAAAAAAAGATGAGCCAAACATTATGATAAGTATGGCAAATGATAAATCAGTATGTGTTAAATATGTGCTGAATAAATATTTGCTACTCCGTTCAGTTTTCCACTCTGCAAAGTTTGATATGAAACCGTATTGTTCAGAGACCTAGAATACGATACGAAACACATGCCCAAAATAAACAAATGTTCCGCTCAACGTTCGCATAGTATATTATTCAATCTCAAGCTGACGGAAAGGTTTGAAACAGAGATGAGATGAGAAAACCTAAAGAAATATAACACCTTAAAAAAGCTCTTCCTACAACATCTACCTACCAAATCAGTCTTTCAGTTTCCTCCACTATTTTTACTTCCAGTCTATATTTCATTTCCCCTAAAATGAAAACACTAACTCATGTTCCCGAGGACTGAATATTGGTTGTTAAAAAAAACAAAAAACCCAACAACATCAGAAATAGCTGAAGTGAAAAATGTTCAAGTTGCTTCATGAAGCAAAGTTTGGCTCTTATTTGGGATTTTTCTCTTCTCTGCCTCAAGGATAGGAGTAAGTATTCTTCAGGTATTTGTGAGCGAGGCAGGAACCTCAAAATGTTACTTTCATTTACGAGAAATCAATTCGGCGATCAAAACAACCTATTTATGTGTTCCATTGGAGAGGCTTCTAGTGGTCGAATCAGAACTACTCTTGACTGCGTCAGAGGTTTTTCGAAATGTTGGACCTTTGCTACAACAATAAAACACTGGTGTTAAAAGTTCAGTGTGAAGGATTTAGTGGCATCTTGTGGTGATGTTTCATGTTAAAAACTAACTGAATACCCCCTCCCCACACCCCCCTCCCTCGTTGAACATTGGGAGAAACTAGGGTGGCCTTCAGGTTGACATAACAACCCCAGTGCCACTAATATCTTATTCAGAGGAAACAGCAGGGGAAGCTCTTTTGTTTTTAAGTCAGAGGGGCCGACATCTCCTGTTACACTATTTTTCTTCTATTTTTCATTTAAATGTGTCAGTCTAATTGATGAAGTGACGGCTTAATGTGTTTTTGGCTGTAGAGTGTTTTTTAATGCTGTGATCGGAGTTTTGCTTGTATTAGCTGAGCCACACAATCACGTTTCCGGTAATGAGTGAATAGTTGTGAGTAGTGAGTTTGTCCGTCCCTCTTTCCACTGGGCAACATGTGCGAGCACTGCCTCCATCGGTCTCTGTGAACTCTCTTTAGTATAAAGTGCCTACAGTGCTACAGGTGGGAAAACTTTGCCACCGATGGGAAGGGAGTATAATTCATTTTCTCTGTCCCATCTGACGATAAGATTTCATTGTGGGACTGAATCCAAACTCACCAGAGATATATGTATTTAATAATGTACCTATTTACCAACAAATCCCACTGACTCCCATCATCCTGGCCATATCTGCACGCACAAAAAAAACGGTCGAAAGTGACGTACGGAGCACAGCCTGTGACCAGAGGCCAGCCTGTGACCCTTCCCTCAGAAAGTGAATGGTTCAGTCAACGGTAGTCACGTGTGTTATATTAAAGTTGTTTTGCACCTCACATTGGCGATGATCCGTACTCCGTCCCAATCATTATTATGATTTGCAGATATCGGAAAAAATAAATATAAAATCCAACTAGAATCTGTTGAAGAATCGTTCATCTTTATACCATATCTATGGTAGATGTTTGAATACTGCAGGTTTAGAGCGACCAACTGGACAAACAGCTAATGCAATTTTCAACACTAACAAGTGTTTCAGTGACTGTATTCAATGAGCCGTAATAGAACTGCAGACCATCATGTTGATAGAAGTATAAACAACATGCATGAAGGTTATAAATACGCTGGTTCTACATAGACCTCACTGTCTATTCACCTGCTTAGGTCCCCCAGATGTGCCCTGTCCATGGTCCAAGACGTGTGATAGATAATTCAACTATTTCTCCTCTATTAGATTTACTGCCCGTACGGTTCATTTGCTCGCTTTCAATTGATACCATTAGTTGGAGAAATGCCTCATCTGCTGCTCCGACTTGATGAGACTCGGGGAGGCTGGAGGTCAGGAACCCAGATGCAGGGTGAAATGCAAAGATATCCACTTACAGCTCTTCTCTCCGACTCGGATATGTCTGCAGCTCCAGATATCTTTCTGTCACTGGGCAGGAATTCCAAGAAAATAAAAAATAAAAACCTACGTATTTATGTATAACATGCATTTTTACATGCTCCCTGGTCAATCTGCTGTGCCTCCTAGTGTAAAACAAAGACTGACGACGGAAAACAGGATTTTATACATTTGCACCATGAGGTCACTAGAGTTTGCATCACATTGCCGGAATGACATGTGACACACAAAGGTCTCTGGCTACTGTTTGCTACCAGGCTGCATGCTCGGGAAATATTCACACTAATATGGCACCTTGAGATAAAGAGGATTTCATGTGAGTGCGTCTGTGTGTTTGCTGGAGGCTGAGAGCGGAGCGTGAGTGAATAGCTGTGAGGAATGTGTGATTGACGGCGAGTGTTTCAGACAGTGGGCCATCTGTATCACTCTGGCACAGACCAGTCTTGTGTGATTGTGCGGTCGTGAAGTCGACATCTGTCGGTTGTGGTGTGATTGGGCTTTTCATTGAGCCGGCGGCTATGCAGCCCGCCAGTGGTCAGGCCATGAGTAACAGCGACAAATGACCATTAAATGGAAGCTTATCTTGATGCCACTTACATGGACGCTGCCTGTTTTCAGCGCACCACAGTAAAGAAATGTAGTTCATGTCAGTATTTGGCTTCATTTCTTCCTATACATAGGAAATTCAGCCTGCAGATTTGTAAAGCATCTTTTTCAAATAAAAAAAAGGTATGTTTGTGACTTTGCACAGCTGTTTTAAGACATGAATGCTACAAAATGTATACATTTTCCGGAGTTTGCTGTTCACAAACGATGAAGGGCAGCAGGAGTCAGACGCGTTTGCTCGGACGGGAACATTTCCAGAACATCATGTGGTGTCTGGTTAGAGCATGCAGCAGGCGCGGCATGCCGATAACTCTGCCGTGGAAATCATTGCGTTCGTTTACAGCCATCTACACGCCCACTCGCTCACGGCGACCTTTTGAGCACGTTTCACCGCGGTGCTGGCAAGAAGAGTTTCGGAAAATGCGACATTTGCGGATATTTGCGCGGCCTTACGTATACAGCCCCTTCGGAGAAGTTCAGGAGTGGCTGCAAGGAAGGGATCTTACCTGCAGTGCACTGGTGACACCTCATACAAACTACGGACTCTCATTAATTATTAAACTAAAACTCTCATTCTCCTTCTCTCTCG